>NW_027258295.1:45000-86391 GCF_045791955.1 Oncorhynchus clarkii lewisi | reverse complement strand
TGTATTCAGGTTCAGGGTATCTCTGTCTCTCTCCCTGGGCGTGTGTATCCAGGTTCAGGGCAGGGTATCTCTGTCTCTCTCCCTGGGCGTGTGTATTCAGGTTCAGGGAAGGGTATCTCTGTCTCTCTCCCTGGGCGTGTGTATTCAGGTTCAGGGAAGGGTATCTCTGTCTCTCTCCCTGGGCGTGTGTATTCAGGTTCAGGGAAGGGTATCTCTGTCTCTCTCCCTGGGCCTGTGTGTATTCATGTTCAGGGAAGGGTATCTCTGTCTCTCTCCCTGGGCGTGTGTATGCAGGTTCAGGGCAGGGTATCTCTGTCTCTCTCCCTGGGCGTGTGTATGCAGGTTCAGGGCAGGGTATCTCTGTCTCTCTCCCTGGGCGTGTGTATTCCGGTTCAGGGCAGGGCATCTCTGTCTCTCTCCCTGGGCGTGTGTATGCAGGTTCAGGGCAGGGTATCTCTGTCTCTCTCCCTGGGCGTGTGTATCCAGGTTCAGGGCAGGGTATCTCTGTCTCTCTCCCTGGGCGTGTGTATCCAGGTTCAGGGCAGGGTATCTCTGTTTCTCTCCCTGGGCGTGTGTATTCATGTTCAGGGAAGGGTATCTCTGTCTCTCTCCCTGGGCGTGTGTATCCAGGTTCAGGGTATCTCTGTCTCTCTCCCTGGGACTGTGTATTCAGGTTCAGGGTATCTCTGTCTCTCTCCCTGGGTGTGTGTATTCAGGTTCAGGGAAGGGTATCTCTGTCTCTCTCCCTGGGCGTGTGTATTCAGGTTCAGGGCAGGGTATCTCTGTCTCTCTCCCTGGGCGTGTGTATTCAGGTTCAGGGCAGGGTATCTCTGTCTCTCTCCCTGGGACTGTGTATTCAGGTTCAGGGTATCTCCGTCTCTCTCCCTGGGTGTGTGTATTCAGGTTCAGGGAAGGGTATCTCTGTCATCTCTGTCAATTACATTTCAATTTAAGGGGCTTTATTAGGAACTGGACCTTTGTTGGAACACCATCATTTTTGTCTTACTGAGATTTACTGTCAGGGCCCAGGTCTGACAGAATCTGTGCAGAAGATCTAGGTCTCTCTGTCTCTCTCTCTGGATGTGTGTCTTCGGGTGCAGGGCAGGGACTCTTTAGTCTCTATATAAACATGATAAAACCTATTTATGGACCATAGAGCACATAGACAGGGAGTGACCTGGCCTGTTATTGTCATCTAACAGACACAGGAAGCTAGCTCCCATAGCTACAGTTCACTCTCCCTGTTTCCTGTTGCTGGACAGACAGAGGCACATCAAAGCATTGAAAGCAACTCCTCCCTCTAGTGCCAGTGTGTGTGCAGCCGTCCGTGTTACTCATACTGTATGGGCAGGACTGGAATGGTATAGCCGTGCATGTGTGTGTGAGTCTCTCTTTGACCCTGTTGGAGTCTACTGTATCCAACTGCTCTGCCTGCCATCTTACACTTTGTTTTTACTGTTTCCAGCCTTGTGTTTTCACCACAACGCTATGGTAACGTCATGGTAACGCTTGATGCAGTGTATTTTACGTCCTGTCTGACCCTGTATTTGGCCCTGCCTGACCCTGTATTTGACCCTGTCTTACCCTGTATTTGACCCTGTCTTACCCTGTATTTGGCCCTGCCTGACCCTGTATTTGACCCTGTCTTGGCCCTGTGTGGCCTTGTTAGGCCCTGATGTACTGCTATGGGGTCAGGGCTCATGGGAATGTGTCTGGGGGTCTGATTGAGAGGGTGTATGGTGAGCAGGATCAGTATGTTTCACGCGTCTCCTTCTATCCCTCTATCTCTGACCCTCTGCTATCCCTCCATCCCTTCTTTCTTGACACACATTCAGGCCTCATATGTTTCTCTCTCGTCTGTATCCTGCTTTCAGACTGATGAACAACCTCTCCCCCCTATCAGCCTGTCCTCCTTAATCTCAACTAAAACATGTGTGAGATGAGGCTGGGGTCCAGGCCGTGTTATAGCGGTGGTATCGTTAGAGGGGTTAAACCAGGCACATGTGGCCCTGCACACGCATGAAGGATGAGCATTGAGACTTCTGCCACACGAGGTCACACCTGTGTACACACACTGATAAACCCAAACATTCACAAGCAAGCACACATACATTTGCATGTACATAGGGGAGTAAAATGCCTCTTGGGGTCTCACTCTGTATCCCTTATCTCAGACACATGTTCAATCACCCCACTCCCTCTCTCTCTCTCTCTGTTCTATAAACCCCCCTAATTAGGGTGTTCCAACCTCATTTCTCAAAGCCCACCTCATTAGGGTCTCATTAGGACCAATGTAAACTAGCTGATTGGAGTCTGTCTCCTTCTCTCTCACCACTTGTCTAAAGTTTACAAACCAAGCCGCTACTGGTCCATAGTTCCGTGATTATTAAGACATCAGACTCCCTCCTCCCTCTCCCACCAATCCCCTGCACCTCTATCCTCCTCCTGGACTAGCCCCTCTTCCCAGCCTCCTCCTCACACACCTATCCTCCTCCTGGACTAGCCCTTCTTCCCAGCCTCCTCCTCACACACCTATCCTCCTCCTGGACTAGCCCTTCTTCCCAGCCTCCTCCTCACACACCTATCCTCCTCCTGGACTAGCCCCTCTTCCCAGCCTCCTCCTCACACACCTATCCTCCTCCTGGACTAGCCCCTCTTCCCAGCCTCCTCCTCACACACCTATCCTCCTCCTGGACTAGCCCTTCTTCCCAGCCTCCTCCTCACACACCTATCCTCCTCCTGGACTAGCCCCTCTTCCCAGCCTCCTCCTCACACACCTATCCTCCTCCTGGACTAGCCCCTCTTCCCAGCCTCCTCCTCACACACCTATCCTCCTCCTGGACTAGCCCTTCTTCCCAGCCTCCTCCTCACACACCTATCCTCCTCCTGGACTAGCCCTTCTTCCCAGCCTCCTCCTCACACACCTATCCTCCTCCTGGACTAGCCCTTCTTCCCAGCCTCCTCCTCACACACCTATCCTCCTCCTGGACTAGCCCCTCTTCCCAGCCTCCTCCTCACACACCTATCCTCCTCACCTTCATGAAAAATAAACCCCTTCATGGAGCTCCACAGTCCCCCACACGTCTTCTTCAGTCTCTAACCACTTGCCCTCTTTCGACACCAATCCTCCCCTCCTCCACCCATCCCTCTCCTCTCCCCTCCTTCACCCATCCCCTCGCTCCTCTCCCCTCCTTCACCCATCCCCCTCTCCTCCTTCACCCATCCCCTCTCTCCTCTCCCCTCCTTCACTCATCCCATCTCTCCTCACCTCTATGAGTCTGTCTTGTGGTCTGAGCCCGGCGTGGTCGGCTGGAGACCCAGGGTCCAGGGAGCGGATGTACTGGCCCGGCCGGGACTTCTCACTGTGCAGGTTGAAGCCGTAGCCAGTCTCGGCCCGCACCAGGCGACACAGCCTGGGGAACAGCTCCGATGGGTCCACTGGTGGCCGCACCACCTGGGCATGGGCATTAACATGGGCCAGAGCCTCCTGTAGTGAACAGAGAGAAAGATACACAATATCATCTACAGTTCAGTCATATACACTACTGAGTACTCAAAGAAGTCCTGTCAGATGTAAGTGCAGAAGGAATAAGTTTGGATCCCTCCAATAGTCTTTATTGCTTGTTTGTGGTCTCTACCAAACAAACACCACTAATGTGTTTAATTTGTTGTCCATTATCACAGGGAAATTAAATGTGTCTTCTGCTTGATCCCAACCCCTACCTATCTACTGTATATTCTGTTCAACTTGAGTCAGAGAAGCAGAACAGATTGAAGATACCCACACATATTATGTACAACAGGGTATCTCCTCCGTGACAGATCATCCTGATGTTATTACAGTAAGATGACTGTCAAAGAAATCAAATAGTTATCACACCACAGGAATGTCCATACTGTATGTAGGCCTGTATCTCCTTAACACTGCTAGCCTATCAGTGGAAAAAACACTCAACAGCTGCTCTATACTGAGTCTATAGTTGTAATGTCAATGATTTGGACTTTAAGTATAGAAAGATAATCTCCAACTCAAAGACCTTCCCCTTGTATAAAACTAACTCATCTCAACACCACATCATAACACTCACCTCAACCACAGCCACACATAACAACTGATTATCAGGAAAGTGATATGCAATCTGAGATAAAAGGGTTTCAAACAAGTTCTTCAGCTGTCCCCATAGGATAACCCTTTTTGGTTCCAGAATAACCCTTTTTGGTTCCAGGAAAAGCCTTTTTGGTTCCAGGTAGAACCCTTTTGTGTTTGATGTAGAGCCCTTGGTGGAAAAGAACCTGGAACTAAAATGGTTCTAGCTGAAGATCCCTTTTAGGTTCTAGATAGCACCTTTTTCTAAGACTGTAGACAACACTGTACATGGGAATCGGAGTAAATGTTGTGTTGAGTATCTGTGTAAAACGTCACAATGAGCATCTAGTGTCACGACTTCCGCCGTAGTCGGCTTCTCTCCTTGTTCGTTCAGCGGTCGACGTTACCGGCTTTCTAGCCATCGCCGCTCCATTTTTCATGTATCCATTTGTTTTGTCTTGTTCCCTGCACACCTGGTTTTCATTCCCCAATCAATCTACATGTATTTATTCCTCTGTTCCCCATCATGTCTTTGTGTGAGATTGTTTGTGTTACGTGTGTATTGTTGACGCGCCAGACTGGCTTGTTTTTTCCGTGTTATTTTTCATGAAGATGTTTATTGTTAAACATAATTCTTGTGACTGTTTTGCACGTTTTGCACTTTTGCCTAAATAAAGTGTGCGCCTGTTTACAAATCCCTGCTCTCCTGCACCTGAATTCGCTACCAGTACGCACACTTCTGACATCTAGGTTCATTCACTAACAATACGTGTCACTGGTGACAGAGTAATTGTTATTAATGACATGGTGTAACCTCACCTCCACTGTGGGGTGATAAGGAGTTGTTAGGGAGTGGTAAAGGGGGTGTAGGGTGTCTGGGCTAACCCCCATATGGGACCCTATCCCTCAAACACCCAATGAAGAACACATACCTGCCACACACTATCAGTGTGTGTGTGTGGTGTGTGGTGTGTGTGTGTGTACTATCACACAATATCTGCATTATACATCGCCTGTCATCAGACAATACATCCAGTCCTGACAAGGTATTTTTAGCAGACAGACACACAGGGTGTGGTGCACTATGTTGGCTCATATGGGGGGACGACAACAATGGTCGGCCATTCGCTGGGCATAGAGGGAGGGATGGGTGTAGGATGGAAGGAGTACGCAGATGTATGGATGTCACTTTTAGAAGTATTACGAGGTAGATATCGAATAGGGGAGGGAAAATCTGTTTTAATACTTACTAAATCTCTCTCTCCTCAACACCAAAATATAAAACATGAATTCCATAAAATTGCTTAAACCAACAGCGTTCCGGGAAGGATGCCCTAAGAAAGTCATCCAGGCCTGATGTGGAGTACAATGGAATGATTCAGACTGATTTCATTCAAATGAATTATTATTGGCGGAGAAGCAGGAAGTGACCGCAAGGCCAGGAGGAAGGGGTGGGGCTTAATACAGAGAGGTCACTTAGCTATTAGCACCCAGGGATCTGTCCTGGATCCACATAGAGAGAGATGGAGGAGGGGGAAAACGAGATTGAGAGAAAGAGAGGATATAAAGAGAGAGGTATAGAGAGAGATGGAGAGAAAAAGTTGAGAAGAAAGAGAAAGAGGTTGTGTGTGTGTGTATGAAAGAGAAAGAAGAAACGAGAGAGTTGAAATAGAGCGAGAGTGAGTGAGTTCTGGAAGGCATGAGAGTAAGATAAACAGTGTGGACAGCCCTGCTGGTAGACATTAGCGAGGGGAGACGGCCGTCCCTGCCAAGCTAACCTCTGACTGCCTCTAGATGCCTGTCCACACAGCACTAATCACCCCCTGGAGGGTGGCCCATGTCATCGTCCCTCTGTACGTGTGTGTGTCTTCCTCTTTCTGTGCCAAAGGCCCTCTTCGCTCTACCTTAGCCAGTACCATCTGTGAGGGCCAATCTAGGCTGAGGTGCAGCGAAACAGGAGATGTCTTATTAAAGAGTGGTGATTGGCTTGGAGGAAAAACAATGCATCAGTTAACAAGAAGGGACTTGGAAGATATGAGAAGCCTTCTGAGGATCTGTCCAATCCAAGTGGTCATAACAACTCTGACAATACTGTATATCTAAATGGGATTTCTCTGTTTCTGCAAGCCAGATGGCAATGATCAAATGTCAGTACACCAACAGCCGTTCATGTGATTGTTTTCTCCTGTTTCTGAAGGGCAAGATAACATATATTAAAGGAAAGGAGGAAAAACAGAGGAGAAATAAACAAAGGAAAATAATCAATGTTATGACACGATCATTATGAGACGATGTATGTTATGACACGATCATTATGAGACGATGTATGTTATGACACGATCATTATGAGACGATGTATGTTATGACACGATCATTATGAGACGATGTATCTTATACAAACATTAAAGAAGTGGTTGTTACATGTGGTGTACTGCACTGAGCTTGGTGTTACAACATCTTTCAGTTCTAGTCACTCTCACACCTGTGACGGGTGTGGAAGGACTGGTTAGTTGAGCTGACAGCCAGCAGAGATAGAGAATATAAATCACAACACTGCCAAATATGGCCGCCCTCCAGGCTTCACTCCTCCAACTCCACTTGGCAACAGTGTGGAAGTTTTGGAGCCAACTGGGAACAAGAATAAGAGGTATTTCCTATCTAGGTTAATGATGATATCTATAATTATGGATGGATATAAAGCCAGTGTTCATGTGGTAGTTTCATTAGTTCTTTTTCAGGTGGGGTTAGGCAGTTTTCAACCTCCACCCCTATTTATGAGGGAAAAATGGACTATTCCAACGCTATCACTGTAGAAAAGACTTGGCTTGATCCATGTTAGAATTATTAAAAACAATGGGTCAGTGTCTAATGGGTCAGTGGCTTTTAGATATTTTGATGAGAAACAGAACAAAATCGAGTTTTTGCTTTTTCCCTTCTGTCGGCAAACAAGCCAATAATCAGGAAATCACTTCAGGGTGAGAACTCAAACCTTCAAACCCTCAAACCACTTGGAAAAGCAAGTGTTCTGTTTAGGAACTCTGTACAGAATGACTTTCTCCACTCCCATTCCAATATGTGCTAGCTACGTTTCTGTTCTGAACACGGCCATTGGAAACTAACAGGCATAAATCCTAATGATTCCTAAAGGAAAATCCAAACAGAATGTTTTCCTCCTTCATGATATCCATACAACACAGTCAGGCTGAGTGCAGGGCTTTTCCTGGTCAAGGCACATTGTCAGGAAACAGTTTGCACTGTAAGTAGGGTCAGGAGTTTTTCCTGACCACATGACCTGACCAGGAACAACTCAAGGCCCTGGTATTAGGATAGAACTAGGCCCTGGTATTATAACAGAACTAGGCCCTGGTATTAGAACAGAACTAGGCCCTGGTATTAGGATAGAACTAAGCCCTGATATTAGAATAGAACTAGGTCCTGATATTAGAATATAACTAGGTCCTGGTATTATAATAGAACTAGGCCAAGGTATTAGAATAGAACTAGGCCCTGGTATTAGAACAGAACTAGGCCCTGGTATTATAATAGAACTAGGTCCTGGTATTAGAACAGAACTAGGCCCTGGTATTAGAACAGAACTAGGCCCTGGTATTAGAATAGAACTAGGCCCTGGTATTAGAATAGAACTAGGTCCTGGTTTAGAACAGAACTAGGCCCTGGTATTAGAACAGAACTAGGCCCTGGTATTAGAACAGAACTAGGCCCTGGTATTAGAACAGAACTAGGCCCTGGTATGCTTTCCTGCCTAGGCCTGCCTGCCTGCCTGTGTGATGTGTGTGTCTCTGTATGAGGCCCCCAGTCCTGCCTCAAGGACAAGACTCATCCCAATAAACGTCTACCTGCCCTGAGTGTGTGTCTGTACAGCGTGTGTGTGTGTCTGTACAGTATGTGGTGTGTGTGTGTGTCTGTACAGTATGTGGTGTGTGTGAGTAAGATTATGATGGAGCATGTGTCAATGTGTGTGTGTGTTTTCTCAAATGCGACCACTGGCTGTGTACGTGTGTTTGTGGTTGATGAAATGAGATCGGTGCTGTTGTTGAATTATTCACTAAGAGACTGCTGGGATAGTTGGATCATGACCACTGTTAACCCCGTCACTACCAAGGATCATTGACTCTCTGTCTAGTACCACTACTCAGGACTGTGCCAGCCAGTGTGTGTGTGTGAAGTGAATATGGTGTATCATAAGTGTGTGTGTGTGTGTGTGGACGTGTTTAACTATACTTGTGGGGACCAGAAGAAGAACCAGAAGTCCCCCACAAGAATAGTAAACTAATTTGACCAACTGGGGACAGTTTGTTGGTCCCCACAAGGTCAAATGCTATTTCTAGGGGGTTAAGGTTAGAATTAGTGTTAGGGTTAGAATTAGGTTTGCGGTTAGGAGCTAGGGTTAGTTTTAGGGTTAGAAGCTAGGGTTCGTTTTAGGGTTAGGAGCTAGGGTTAGTGTTGGGGTTAGGAGCTAGGGTTAGTTTTAGGGTTAGGAGCTAGGGTTAGTTTTAGGGTTAGGAGCTAGGGTTAGTGTTGGGGTTAGTGTTAGTTTTAGGGTTAGGAGCTAGGGTTAGTTTTGGGGTTAGGAGCTAGGGTTAGTTTTAGAGTTAGGAGCTAGGGTTAGTTTTGGGGTTAGGGTTAGGAGCTAGAGTTAGTTTTAGGGTTAGGAGCTAGGGTTAGTTTTGGGGTTAGGGTTAGGAGCTAGGGTTAGTTTTAGGATTAGGAGCTAGGGTTAGTTTTAGGGTTAGGAGCTAGGGTTAGTTTTAGGGTTAGGAGCTAGGGTTAGTTTAGGGTTAGGAACTAGGGTTAGTTTAGGGTTAGGAGCTAGGGTTAGTTTTGGGGTTAATGTTAGGGTAAGGGTACAGGTTAGGGTTAGGTTTAGGTGTAAGGAAAAATATGATATTGAATGGGACTGAATTGTGTGTCCCCACAAGGTTAGTTTTACAAGACTGTGTGTGTGTGTGTGTGTGCGCGTGTGGTGATGCTTTGTCTGTAACCTAGTAGGGGAATCCCTAATGTGTGTGTGTTGTCATCGATGTATTCAGCTGTATGATTTCCATTAGGGGATTAATGCTAACCCAATATCCTCTGGAGAAGAGGATCACATTTCCTATGAGCCCTAAAGGTTAGTGTATGCAATGTGTCCTGAAAACCATAAACACCTTCATTGGGCTCATAGTAATGGCTGGAACGGAATTAATGGAATGGTATCCGGCAGATCAAACACATGAACCGTCCTCCCCTAAGTAGCCACCTGTGATACACACATACTGTATATGGAAACATTCGCCTAAAGCGGAAAACAGCCCAGAAGCGGGCGGGCTGACAGAGCGAGGCGGGTGGAGAGGACAGGCTGTATGCTAGCAGGATAGTCCATATCTCATAGTGATGTTGTGTTTCCATTAGTGGATCAATTGGTCTAATGTACCATGTATGGTAAAGCCTCAACACTTAGCTACCTCTTCCAGTTCAAAAAAGTGAGATACGTTGTAATTGAGTGAGGCATCAAAGCGGACAACCCGCCCTTCCGGCTTCGGTTAGGTCATTATAATTCAAAACCATGCATTGTAAAATAAATCACACAGACGCCTCGCACACTCACCTTTAGGCCATAAAAATACCAAAAATGTAATATGAGTTTTCCTAAGATTATTCCTGAAAGTCAAGCTTGTCATTGCACTGTCCATGGTAGGTATTCCTCCTCAAGTACAACTGGAGAAAGGGTTGTAACATAGTACAGAACACGTTACAACCCCTAGTGACATCATGGCAAACAAATCATCACAGAGTGAATGTGCCCTCAGAAGTAGCACATTGCTGATGTCATGAGTACAAGGTATTGTCATGGTGACAGTAGTGTAACCAACACGGCCAGTTTAACTGACATCGCCGGGTCTCACCTTGAGGGCGTGGCCTTCAGGTAAAGGGTCAGATAAGAGGTCATCAACAGGTCAACAGTTAGGAGTTTTTAAAATCAGACACAATCTCATTAGGTGTTAAAAGTAATTACAGGAGAACCACAACACAAAGTCTATTCATATCTGTGAGGCTATGCATTAACATGACATTACGTGTAACTATAGTCATGGGTCTAAACAAAACTAGTCATCACAATGAAGATAGTTTGGTAAGGCCAGTCTGAAATAACGCAATTGCTGTGTCCCTGAGACTCTGTGCTTAGAAGTTCTGCCCTCAAATAGAGAATGTGTGTGTGTCCCTGAGACTCTGTGCTTAGAAGTTCTGCCCTCAAATAGAGAATGTGTGTGTGTGTCTGAGACTCTGTGCTTAGAAGTTCTGCCCTCAAATAGAGAATGTGTGTGTGTCCCTGAGACTCTGTGCTTAGAAGTTCTGCCCTCAAATAGAGAATGTGTGTGTCCCCCTGAGACTCTGTGCTTAGAAGTTCTGCCCTCAAATAGAGAATGTGTGTGTGTCCCTGAGACTCTGTGCTTAGAAGTTTTGCCCTCAAATAGAGAATGTGTGTGTCCCCCTGAGACTCTGTGCTTAGAAGTTCTGCCCTCAAATAGAGAATGTGTGTGTGTCCCTGAGACTCTGTGCTTAGAAGTTCTGCCCTCAAATAGAGAATGTGTGTGTGTCCCTGAGACTCTGTGCTCAGAAGTTCTGCCCTCAAACAGAGAATGTGTGTGTGTTTCTGTCACACACAGTTCTCCCATTGCTCAATCTGAGGGGAGGGAGAAAGAGAAAGAGAGAGAAGAAGAAGAAGGAGAAAGAGAAAGGAAAGGAGAGAGAGGTCAGGCAGCTAATTGTTTTTCCCACTGGCTGTATTACGTAATAATCCCCTGTGTTACTGAGGCAACAGTGTGTGTGTGTGTGTGTGTGTGTGTGTTACTGAGGCAGCGGTGTGTGTGTGTGTGTGTGAGTTGAGTGTAATTGTGTGTGTGTTCTGCAGACTGGGACAAGCATGCTGGGATCTGTTTTCATGGCCTCCTCCTCTGGTTTATCATCAGATAGAGAAAACATAGTGGTGTTCCAGAAAAGGTCCAGTTTCCAGGACCACAAATACAAATTCCATCTAGACACCGTTGCCCTAGAGCAAACAAAAAACTATACATACTCCGGCCTAAACATCAGCGCTACAGGTAACTTCCACAAAGCTGTGAACGATCTGAGAGACAAGGCAGGAAGGGCCTTTTATGCCATCAAAAGGAACATAAAATGTGACATACCAATTAGGATCTGGCTAAAAAATACTTGAATCAGTTATAGGATCCATCGCCCTTTATGGTTGCGAGGTCTGGGGTTTGCTCACCAACCAAGAATTCACAAAAATAGGACAAACACCAAATTGAGACTCCATGAAGAATTCTGAAAATATATCCTCAGTGTACAACGTAAAACACCAAATAATGCACGCAGAGCAGAATTAGGCCGATACCACTAATTATCAAAATTCAGAAAAGAGACTACAACCACCTAAAAGGAAAACGATTCTCAAACCTTCCATAACAAAGCCATCACCTACAGAGAGAGGAACCTGGAGAAGAGTCCCCTAAGAAAGCTGGTCCTGGGACTCTGTTCACAAACACACTCCACAGAGCCCCAGGATAGCAACACCATTAGACCCAACCAAATTATGAGAAGACAAAAAGATCATTACTTGACACATTGGAAAGAATTTACAAAAAAACAGAGCAACTAGAATGCTATTTGGACCTAAACAGAGAGTACACAGTGGCAGAGTACCTGACCACTGTGACTGACTCAAACTTAAGGAAATCTTTGACTATGTACAGACTCCGTGAGCATAGCCTTGCTATTAAGAAAGGCTGCCGAAGGCAGACCTGGCTCTCAAGAGAAGACTATGTGCACAATGCCCACAAAATGAGGTGGAAACTGAGCTGCACTTCCTAACCTCCTGCCAAATGTATGACCATATTAGAGACACATATTTCCCTTAGATTACACAGACCCACAAAGAATTTGAAAACAAATTTTGATAAACTCCCATATCTATTGGGTGAAATACCACAGTGTGCCATTACAGCAGCAAGATTTGTGACCTGTTGCCAGAAGAAAAGGGCAACCAGTGAAGAACAAACACCATTGTAAATACAACCTATATTTATGTTTATTTCTTTTCTCCTTTGTACTTGAACTATTTGCACATCATTACAACACTGTATATAGACATAATATGACATTTGAAATGTCTTTATTCTTTTGGAACTTTTGTAAGTGTAAAGTTTACTGTAAATAATTTAACTTTTTTAAATTATCTATTTCCCTTGCTTTAGCAATGTAAACCTATGTTTCCCATGCCAATAAAGCCCCTTGAACTGAGACAGAGAGAGAGTGAGGCAGACAGATAAGACAGAGACCAGGGAGGCTGAGGATAAAGCGAGAGTTAGGGTCAGAGAGAAAGATCAAGAGAGAGGAAAGGCTGCTCTAGCAGAAGAGTGTTGACCTCACGATGAACTCCTTTTCAGCCCACTGTCTATAGAGGACCAGGAACAGGGTCACTGTCTATAGAGGAACAGGTTCACTGTCTATAGAGGAACAGGTTCACTGTCTATAGAGGAACAGGTTCACTGTCTATAGAGGAACAGGGTCACTGTCTATAGAGGAACAGGAACAGGGTCACTATCTATAGAGGAACAGGGTCACTGTCTACAGAGGAGCAGGAACAGGCTCACTGGGTGGAGATGACAGAGCAGGGCTGGAGGAGTTACACTGGAGAGCCACTGGGTGTGCAGGTTTTTGTTCCAGCCCAGTACTAACACACCTGATACATCAAGCCAACTAATCAGCAAGCCATGTTTTACTCCTCTTTTCCTTTCTTTAACCAGTGTGTTTGGGCTGGGATAAAACAAAGGCCTGCACATCATGGAGTTTAGGTCGTAATCCCATTGTCAGGAAAAACTCCTGTCCCTAACTATAATGGACACAGTCACACTCTTCCTCCTTCAGTTGTAGTGAGATATCAGCAGCTGTCAGCTGTACTGTAAAGCCTGGGATTAGATCCAACCTATTATTTTCACACTGCAGCCATCTTCACATATAATTCATCTGTATTGTGTTTCTGTGTGTGTCCTTGTGAGGCTGTGTGGTGAATCTGCGTATGTATCTGTGTGTATCTGTGTATGTATCTGTGTGAAGCTCCTCACACAATGTAACAAGTGGTTCATTGTGATGTGTTCAGCAGTGCGCTTTCTTTGGAACCAGTGCCTGTAGTACTCTGTTCTCTGATGTATTCTGTAGTACTCTGTTCTCTGATGTATTCTGTAGTACTCTGTTCTCTGATGTATTCTGTAGTACTCTGTTCTCTGATGTATTCTGTAGTACTCTGTTCTCTGATGTATTCTGTAGTACTCTGTTCTCTGATGTATTCTGTAGTACTCTGTTCTCTGATGTATTCTGTAGTACTCTGTTCTCTGATGTATTCTGTAGTACTCTGTTCTCTGATGTATTCTGTAGTACTCTGTTCTCTGATGTATTCTGTAGTACTCTGTTCTCTGATGTATTCTGTAGTACTCTGTTCTCTGATGTATTCTGTAGTACTCTGTTCTCTGATGTATTCTGTAGTACTCTGTTCTCTGATGTATTCTGTAGTACTCTGTTCTCTGATGTATTCTGTAGTACTCTGTTCTCTGATGTATTCTCTAGTACTCTGTTCTCTGATGTATTCTGTAGTACTCTGTTCTCTGATGTATTCTGTAGTACTCTGTTCTCTGATGTATTCTGTAGTACTCTGTTCTCTGATGTATTCTGTAGTACTCTGTTCTGTGATGTATTCTGTAGTACTCTGTTCTCTGATGTATTCTGTAGTACTCTGTTCTCTGATGTATTCTGTAGTACTCTGTTCTCTGATGTATTCTGTAGTACTCTGTTCTCTGATGTATTCTGTAGTACTCTGTTCTCTGATGTATTCTGTAGTACTCTGTTCTCTGATGTATTCTGTAGTACTCTGTTCTCTGATGTATTCTCTAGTACTCTGTTCTCTGATGTATTCTGTAGTACTCTGTTCTCTGATGTATTCTGTAGTACTCTGTTCTCTGATGTATTCTGTAGTACTCTGTTCTCTGATGTATTCTGTAGTACTCTGTTCTCTGATGTATTCTGTATGGAGCACTGGCCTTGAATGAACCTCATTCTGAACTCTGGGTTGGGTTGGGGTCAGTACCATTTCAATCCAGCCAATTTATTAGGAGAAGAATTTAAATTCCAAGTGCCATTTATTTTTGATGAGGATGTTTCCATTCTTGAACTGGAATTTCAATTTATTTCCTGAATCACATGAATTCAAATAGAACATGTAGCGATAGAACATGCAGTAATAGAACATGTAGTAATAGAACATGTAGTAATAGAACATGCAGTAATAGAACATGTAGTAATAGAACATGCAGTAATAGAACATGCAGTAATAGAACATGTAGTAATAGAACATGCAGTAATAGAACATGCAGTAATAGAACATGTAGTAATAGAACATGCAGTAATAGAACATGCAGTAATAGAACATGTAGTAATAGAACATGTAGTAATAGAACATGTAGTAATAGAACATGCAGTAATAGAACATGCAGTAATAGAACATGCAGTAATAGAACATGTAGTAATAGAACATGTAGTAATAGAACATGCAGTAATAGAACATGTAGCGATAGAACATGTAGTAATAGAACATGTAGTAATAGAACATGTAGTAATATAACATGTAGTAATAGAACATGTAGAAATAGAACATGCAGTAATAGAACATGCAGTAATAGAACATGTGGTAATAGAACATGTAGTAATAGAACATGCAGTAATAGAACATGCAGTAATAGAACATGTAGTAATAGAACATGTAGTAATAGAACATGTAGTAATAGAACATGCAGTAATAGAACATGTAGTAATAGAACATGTAGTAATAGAACATGTAGTAATATAACATGCAGTAATAGAACATGTAGTAATAGAACATGCAGTAATAGAACATGCAGTAATAGAACATGCAGTAATAGAACATGCAGTAATAGAACATGCAGTAATAGGACATGTAGTAATAGAACATGTAGTAATAGAACATGCAGTAATAGAACATGTAGTAATAGAACATGTAGTAATAGAACATGCAGTAATAGAACATGCAGTAATACACTGCTCAAAAAAATAAAGGGAACACTTAAACAACACAATGTAACTCCAAGTCAATCACACTTCTGTGAAATCAAACTGTCCACTTAGGAAGCAACACTGATTGACAATAAATTTCACATGCTGTTGTGCAAATGGAATAGACAACAGGTGGAAATTATAGGCAATTAGCAAGACACCCCCAATAAAGGAGTGGTTCTGCAGGTGGTAACCACAGACCACTTCTCAGTTCCTATGCTTCCTGGCTGATGTTTGGTCACTTTTGAATGCTGGCGGTGCTTTCACTCTAGTGGTAGCATGAGACGGAGTCTACAACCCACACAAGTGGCTCAGGTAGTGCAGCTCATCCAGGATGGCACATCAATGCGAGCTGTGGCAAGAAGGTTTACTGTGTCAGTCAGCATAGTGTCCAGAGCATAGAGGCGCTACCAGGAGACAGGCCAGTACATCAGGAGACGTGGAGGAGGCCGTAGGAGGGCAACAACCCAGCAGCAGGACCGCTACCTCCGCCTTTGTGCAAGGAGGAGCAGGAGGAGCACTGCCAGAGCCCTGCAAAATGACCTCCAGCAGTCCACAAATGTGCATGTGTCTGCTCAAACGGTCAGAAACAGACTCCATGAGGGTGGTATGAGGGCCCGACGTCCACAGGTGGGGGTTGTGCTTACAGCCCAACACTGTGCAGGACGTTTGGCATTTGCCAGAGAACACCAACCAAGATTGGCAAATTCGCCACTGGCGCCCTCAGGGGTGCGTCACCTGAGTGGGTTGATTCACTGATGTGGTCATCCTGTCTGGGTTGGCGCCCCCCCTTGGGTTGTGACATGGCGGAGATCTTTGTGGGCTATACTCAGCCTTGTCTCAGGATGGTAAGTTGGTGGTTGAAGATATCCCTCTAGTGGTGTGGGGGCTGTGCTTTGGCAAAGTGGGTGGGGTTATATCCTTCCTGTTTGGCCCTGTCCGGGGGTGTCCTCGGACGTCTCCTGACCCCTCCTGTCTCAGCCTCCAGTATTTATGCTGCAGTAGTTTGTGTCGGGGGGCTAGGGTCAGTTTGTTATATCTGGAGTACTTCTCCTGTCCTAATTGGTGTCCTGTGTGAATCTAAGTGTGCGTTCTCTAATTCTCTCCTTCTCTCTTTCTTTCTCTCTCTCGGAGGACCTGAGCCCTAGGACCATGCCCCAAGACTACCTGACATGATGACTCCTTGCTGTCCCCAGTCCACCTGACCGTGCTGCTGCTCCAGTTTCAACTGTTCTGCCTTATTATTATTCGACCATGCTGGTCATTTATGAACATTTGAACATCTTGGCCATGTTCTGTTATAATCTCCACCCGGCACAGCCAGAAGAGGACTGGCCACCCCACATAGCCTGGTTCCTCTCTAGGTTTCTTCCTAGGTTCTGGCCTTTCTAGGGAGTTTGTCCTAGCCACCGTGCTTCTACACCTGCATTGCTTGCTGTTTGGTGTTTTAGGCTGGGTTTCTGTACAGCACTTTGAGATATCAGCTGATGTACGAAGGGCTATATAAATACATTTGATTTGATTTGATTGGATTTGCTCTTCACAGATGAAAGCAGGTTCACACTGAGCACATGTAACAGACGTGACAGAGTCTGGAGACGCCATGGAGAACGTTCTGCTGCCTGCAACATCCTCCAGCATGACCGGTTTGGCGATGGGTCAGTCATGGTGTGGGGTGGCATTTCTTTGGGGGGCCGCACAGCCCTCCAAGTGCTCGCCAGAGGTAGCCTGACTGCCATTAGGTACCGAGATGAGATCCTCAGACCATATGCTTGTGCGGTTGGCCCTGGGTTCCTCCTAATGCAAGACAATGCTAGACCTCATGTGGCTGGAGTGTGTCAGCAGTTCCTGCAAGAGGAAGACATTGATGCTATGGACTGGCCCGCCTGTTCCCCAGACCTGAATCCAATTGAGCACATCATGTCTCGCATTGCCCACTATCGCTACACACACACACACACACACACACACACACACACACACACACACACACACACACACACACACACACACACACACACACACACACACACACACACACACACACGGCTCTGGTTCCAAGTACACTGTATCTTATTTCTGTGCAAAACAATCACGTTCACAAAAACAAGACAGGGTCAGATAGGCCAACCGGCAACCGCCAGACAATATTGTGTTGGCAGCACATCTTATTCTTGTCAAAGCATGTCACATGTTCAGCTCTGAAAGGCTCCAATCCCCAGTGATCTGGGAGACAGGGCTGCTGAAGCACAACAGAACACACAACTATAGAAACCCAGCCCAGCATCACACGCTAGCTAATTAACATGTTCTTTCTAGCTTGGTGGCTTTCTGGGACAACAGGGCATGGAGTCAGGGACACCCCTCTATGGTTGGATCAACTGGGAGCACCTAGGTACAGGGTAGGGGTCACGTTCAACTCCATTAGGACATGTTCATTAAAATATCTCAATGAGAGAGAGAGAGATCCTCTGTTAGTCATGCAGATATGATCCACCTCACTGAAATACTGGACCATGTTGCTGCATTCCCTCTCTCTCCTCAGTTATCTTTCCCCGTTATTCTCCCTCTACTTAATTTTCTCTCTTCACCATCACTCCACTCCCTCTCTCTTCCATTCCGTCTTTCCTCCACACTCCCTCACTCCCCAGTTCCCTCTCTCTTCCATTCAGTCTTTCCTCCACACTCCCTCACTCCCCAGTTCCCTCTCTCTTCCATTCAGTCTTTCCTCCACACTCCCTCACTCCCCAGTTCCCTCTCTCTTCCATTCCGTCTTTCCTCCACACTCCCTCACTCCCCAGTTCCCTCTCTCTTCCATTCAGTCTTTCCTCCACACTCCCTCACTCCCCAGTTCCCTCTCTCTTCCATTCCGTCTTTCCTCCACACTCCCTCACTCCCCAGTTCCCTCTCTCTTCCATTCCGTCTTTCCTCCACACTCCCTCACTCCCCAGTTCCCTCTCTCTTCCATTCCGTCTTTCCTCCACACTCCCTCACTCCCCAGTTCCCTCTCTCTCTCTCCTCAGGTGTAAGTGCAGCTCATCTGTTTTGAGTTATCCTAACATCTCTAATCCATGCTGATCACAGCCCTCTAAAACCCCTCTGAGACAGACGACCAGACAGACAGGAAGTCTGCACCGTGACCAATCACAACCAGCCAGGAGGATCCACGAGTCCCACAGTGCATCAGTCCATCAAACGTTGTTTACACAGTGCTTCTTCACAACACAGAACTAAAGGATAATGAACAGCAGACTGAGGAAAGGAGCAGAAAGCAGCCGTTGTGGCCCAGCTAGGAGATAACACCAGGGTTGCCTTCATAAGGACCAACAACTGAAAATGTTTCAAAACTTTTTGCGACAGAAAATAAACATTAGTGTTTCTCATTGGACAAAGTACATGTAGTTCATCACCGTTTCATTCTGTTTCCTTCCATTTGCTTAATAATGACCCTGTGCCCCGTTTATTTGTTTCCTCAATGTCTCTTAAAGCCAATTGGAGGACAGCTAGGGCTTGATTCAGTCCGTAGCGCAGAACATCTGCATTGTAGCACAGTTGAATTTTAAAGGTCATTTCCGATTGAGCCGACATATGCAGCATTTCACCGCGAATGCAATCTCGACTAACGCGGAAACATTGCTTTTCAATGTGAATCACGCTATAACTCTGATCTTCTGAACTACATATTGAATCGAGCCCCTAGTAACCTTTCAGACACAGCCATAGATTTAGCATTGAACAGATTTGACCATTTAAAACAAAGCTAAGCAGCTAATCTTGGCATGCTGGGATGGAATATTCCATTGCTAACCATAATGGTGGGTTCATTCAGTTTCCTGTGGAATAACAATGTCAGAGCTTGTATTCAAAAAGTGTCTCAGGAGTGATGATCTAGGAACAGGTCCCCCCTGTTCCTATAATCTTATTCATTATGATCAAAAAGGCTAAACTGATCCAGACGGTTTCTGAAAAATCGGTCCATTTCTGTGCATTCTATGTCTGACTCAACCAGTCATCAGTGTTACCGTAGATATCTGAGACACAGCGGCCATCTTGAATACAAGAGGTTTGTTTGGAGGTCCTTATTTCCTAGAAATCCAAAGGCAGTAACTGACAAAACAACCAAGTATGGACAGAGAGACAAGGTGTTGTCTCACTCTGTAATCAGTGACTTACACATTGTCATCTTCCTGTCATTCTACACACACACACACACACACACACACACACACACACACACACACACACACACACACACACACACACACACACACACACACACACACACACACACACACACACACACACACACACACACACACACACACACACACACACACACACACACACACACACACACCCTTTCTATGAGAAGCATGCTGGCTGGGTTTTCAAGTTCATTGTGGATTACAGTTGGGGGCTAAAAGACTGCATGCATTTCTGTTCGTAAATCAAGCTAAACCAGTGCCAGACTAGTAAACTATCATATATCCCTCAGCATCAGACTGCATGGAGATGACCTTGATATGAATATCATGTAACTGAAAACAGACATATTGGGTTGACTCATTTTCTGTTCTTGCTTTTCTGTTAGTTTTCCAACAGAGTGAGGAATCCAAACAGCTGGCTAAGACCTTTACCCTAGATTTCTTTCCATCCATTTGTCTTTCTGTCTGTTTCTCTCTGTCTCAATATCTCTCTCTTTCTGTCTGTTTCTCTCTGTCTCAATATCTCTCTCTTTCTGTCTGTTTCTCTCTGTCTCAATATCTCTCTATTTTTGTCTGTTTCTCTCTGTCTCAATATCTCTCTCTTTCTGTTTCTGTTTCTCTCTGTCTCAATATCTCTCTCTTTCTGTCTCTTTCTCTCTGTCTCAATATCTCTCTCTTTCTGTCTGTTTCTCTCTGTCTCAATATCTCTCTCTTTCTGTCTGTTTCTCTCTGTCTCAATATCTCTCTCTTTCTGTCTGTTTCTCTCTGTCTCAATATCTCTCTCTTTCTGTCTGTTTCTCTCTGTCTCAATATCTCTCTCTTTCTGTCTGTTTCTCTCTGTCTCAATATCTCTCTCTTTCTGTATGTTTCTCTCTTTCTCAATATCTCTAATTTTCCATATTTTTCTCTTGGCCTCAATATCTCACCCTTTCACTTTATCTCTCATCATTTTCAATGTCTCTTCATTTGAACTCCTCTCTCTAATTGTCTCTCAACTACCTACTTTCTCTCCCCTGCCTCTTTCATTCCCTCTACTCTCTCTGTACTAGTGTTGTGATCACACAGGCAACTCCACACCCATGTTATCAGTTTGGAGCAGCCACCCCTCTGCTGGCTCAGGGGTGTGTGTGTGTGCGCACATGTGTGTGTTAGAGTGGGTGGGGGGCAGACTGGGCCCTCTGAAGGGTGTTGGGTGACGGGGGGAGGAGGGGAGAGTGACACGTGGCCTCAAAGAGACACAAGCACACCCCTGGGTGGCCCCAGATGACAACATCGGTCCTATGACTGTTGGGGACAGAAACCCTGGTTTGTGTGTGTGAGTAAGAGGCGAGAGCACCAACACCCCCTGCCAAGAAACATGAGGCCCAACAGCATGTACACTGATGGTAACTGAGAGGGAGAAAGAGAAAGAGACATGAGACCCAACAGCATGTACACTGATGATAACTGAGAGGGAGAAAGAGAAAGAGACATGAGGCCCAACAGCATGTACACTGATGGTAACAGAGGGAGAAAGAGACATGAGGCCCAACAGCATGTACACTGATGATAACTGAGAGGGAGAAAGAGACATGAGGCCCAACAGCATGTACACTGATGGTAACAGAGGGAGAAAGAGACATGAGGCCCAACAGCATGTACACTACTGATGATAACTGAGAGGGAGAAAGAGAAAGAGACATGAGGCCCAACAGCATGTACACTGATGATAACTGAGAGGGAGAAAGAGACATGAGGCCCAACAGCATGTACACTGATGGTAACAGAGGGAGAAAGAGAAAGAGACATGAGGCCCAACAGCATGTACACTGATGATAACTGAGAGGGAGAAAGAGAAAGAGACATGAGGCCCAACAGCATGTACACTGATGATAACTGAGAGGGAGAAAGAGAAAGAGACATGAGGCCCAACAGCATGTACACTGATGGTAACAGAGGGAGAAAGAGACATGAGGCCCAACAGCATGTACACTGATGATAACTGAGAGGGAGAAAGAGACATGAGGCCCAACAGCATGTACACTGATGATAACTGAGAGGGAGAAAGAGAAAGAGACATGAGGCCCAACAGCATGTACACTGATGATAACTGAGAGGGAGAAAGAGAAAGAGACATGAGGCCCAACAGCATGTACACTGATGGTAACTGAGAGGGAGAAAGAGACATGAGGCCCACCAGCATGTACACTGATGGTAACAGAGGGAGAAAGAGAAAGAGACATGAGGCCCAACAGCATGTACACTGATGATAACTGAGAGGGAGAAAGAGACATGAGGCCCAACAGCATGTACACTGATGGTAACTGAGAGGGAGAAAGAGAAAGAGACATGAGGCCCAACAGTATGTACACTGGTGGTAACTGAGAGGGAGAAAGAGACATGAGGCCCAACAGCATGTACACTGATGGTAACTGATAGGGAGAAAGAGAAAGAGACATGAGGCCCAACAGCATGTACACTGATGGTAACAGAGGGAGAAAGAGACATGAGGCCCAACAGCATGTACACTGATGATAACTGAGAGGGAGAAAGAGAAAGACATGAGGCCCAACAGCATGTACACTGATGATAACTGAGAGGGAGAAAGAGAAAGAGACATGAGGCCCAACAGCATGTACACTGATGGTAACTGAGAGGGAGAAAGAGAAAGAGACATGAGGCCCAACAGTATGTACACTGATGATAACTGAGAGGGAGAAAGAGACATGAGGCCCAACAGCATGTACACTGATGGTAACTGAGAGGGAGAAAGAGACATGAGGCCCAACAGCATGTACACTGATGGTAACAGAGAGGGAGAAAGAGAAAGAAACATGAGGCCCAACAGCATGTACACTGATGGTAACTGAGAGGGAGAAAGAGACATGAGGCCCAACAGCATGTACACTGATGGTAACTGAGAAAGAGAAAGAGACATGAAGCCCTACAGCATGTACACTGATGGTAACAGAGACAGAGAGAGGGAGAGAGAGAGAGAGAGAGAGAGAGAGAGAGAGAGAGAGAGAGAGAGAGAGAGAGAGAGATTGTGTGTGTGTGAAAGAGACAGCAAGAGGAAGATAGTGGGAGAATAAAAGAAAGAGTGGGTGAAAGAGAGAGAAAGTATATATATATCGAGAGAGAGATAGCGAGGAGGTTAGATACCATCTACATCACTAATGTGTTAATCCAAATCACAATACCTTTTCAATTAAAATCCAACAATCCAACCAGCATGGTTCAATTTTAACCAAAGCATTCTTTCTTTCACAATAATATGACACCATGAATTTCAGGCAGTGCTTCCCAAAAATATGTCTGGAAAAGCATGTTGAATCAATTAGGTTGAATTCCTCTCTGCGTCCACAATGTCCTCCCATCCAGATTGCATTGGGACCCATGTAATTCATGCATGTCACCTGAACGCCTCACAAACCCATGAGTTAATCCCTGAGTTCGGGAAGCAGCTGAGTGTCTGTAGCATTCCAAAGCATTCCCACTCATCCATAGGGATACAGAGCATTATTCCCATCCCATTTATCACAGTCCATGTACAAAACATCATTCCAATTTATCCCAGTCCAGTCCACACCCCGACACAGGAATTCAAAGCCTGATTCCAATCTGATCCAGCCCACTCCACATTCCCAGGAACCCATAGAGGGATGGCTGGATCCATAGCATCTCTCCCCCTCTCTCCCTCATCCATAGGGATACAAAGCATTATTTCCATCTATCCCAGTCCATACCGAAAGCGTAATTCCAATCTGATCCAGCCCACTCCACATTCCCGGGAAGCCATAGAGGGATGGCTGGATCCATAGCATCTCTCCCCCTCTCTTCCTCATCCATAGGGATACAAAGCATTATTTCCATCTATCCCAGTCCATACCGAAAGCGTTAATCCTGTCTGATCCAGCCCACTCCACCTTCCCGTAGCCCTTTCCTGCAGTCAAATTACCAAATCGCCCTCTAGTGGCCCCACGGGTGGAATGTTATTCCTATTTTTCATAACTTCATAAATTATACAATTTTTTTAACATCTGAAAATCTGGTGTTTATGTGAAACAGTTGAATTATATTTCAGTTTTCTGTGACGTATATAAAGTGTAATATTGGGATGCAGACTATATCTGACATGGTACAGGTGTCTTCTTTCTTTAAGCCCATAACCATGGTGTATACTTTGGTTTCAAAGTAGATTGATTTAAGACTACCAAGAAACACTCTGTGTGACTTTGATTTAGCCCACTGCAGTAAAAGGTTCAATCAAGAAAGGGATGGCTGGAATCACACTGATCCCGAAGCTCCGTCTGTGGGCTGAGACAATGGGATCCAGAGAAACTGATCCAAGATCAGAGCTGATGACATATAGGATCAATGTCTCTCCCTGTTTGGCTGTACTGTAAGCAGCTGTGAGGCAGCAAGGAGGATTTCATTGGGAATGGGGGTTTAACATGGAGGTTGGGAGATGGTGAAATGAAGAGGTTGAAAGTGTGGAAAAGAGTGTGTGTGGTGGATGTTTGTATTTAACCCTTATTTTAGTTGTATTAAAAAAAAAAATCTGGTAAAATCAGATCTCATTACAAAGACCTGGCAACTACAACCAAACAATATTCTCTCTCTCTCTCTCTCTCTCTCTGACTCGCTCTCTCACTCCTATCCTTCCATCCATCTCTCTCTCTCTCTGATTCGCTCTCTCACTCCTATCCTTCCATCCATCTCTCTCTCTCACTCCTATCCTTCCATCCATCTCTCTCTCTGCGGTTCCCACAGTTAGATAACGATGAGTGGGCAGCAGTGTATCGATCCTTTCCTGGTTAGAAGAACCTACACAGTATTCTGAGAGCTGTATTGTTACATCACTATTGTGTGTGAGAGAGAGCCTGTGTGTGGTTAGCAAACAGACCTCTAAACCACATAGCTGTGTGTGTCTGTGCTGTGGGATCCATTCCTGATTCACCAGGGCAGACCAGATTATAGAGGGGTAGGGGGTGTTGAGCAACCATCTCCCCTGATGTGTGCCAAAGGCCACACAAAACCTAAACATTCAACATTACATTTGGGTTAACAGGGGGGATGACATGCAGTCATGCCTGGAGAGATAACAGAGGGAAGACACGTCTGTATTCACACACACGCACAACACACACTCCCCCTAAACCCCTCCCCCCCAACCAGACTCCCCATGCCAGCTCCAACTCCAGGCATTCCTCAGTCCTAGCCCCAGGCCCGTCAACCCCCCTTGGCCCCTCCAGACGCCCACATCTGGACATAACACAGCTGGCTTTCAGCAGGGACTGGGGAAGAGGGGGATGGAGGGGAGACGGAGGGAGGGAAGAACAGAGGAGATGGGGAGAAGGTGTATAGCACTGGGACTGATAAACACTGGGTTACTGGGGTTCATGTTTTAGAAAAAAATAGGACACATTGCTTTTCCATGACTCACCATTACCACAGTACAGATGAGGAAACACTACAATACTCCATATGGGACATGACTATATATCTATAGCCTTCTTTTTGGGTGGAAGAGAGTCACTGAGCGATTAGGTAAAGGTAAGACAAGAGATCAGTCTCAGTGGTTCAGTGAACCACTTCTCCATATAAATACATATATTAGGATCTAAAAGCAAAACAAAAATGATTTCAGATCAGCACTCATACCCTGAGACACTTAGTGAATATGGGCCCAGGAGAGTGTTTAAACCCAGCTGCTTTGTGCTTTCAGCTCTCCTCTCAGCTGAGTGGCTCCAGACTCCAGAAGACTCCTGTGTCCCTCTCGAGCGGAGCTGACCCCAGTCATCTTTATCCCATTACTGAGAACTGACGTGAGACAGACTGAGACACAATGTGGGACAGCAAAGAGACAGATGATACTTTTCACAGGTTCTCACACAGAGAAAAAGTGTCAGAAAACTACCCACAGAATTACATCAAAACAATGAGGCAAGACAAAAACAACATTTGCTAAATCCCTTTGCGGATGGAGAGATGAGAAATGTGGGAATAGGAGAAAAGAAGTAGAAGAGGTGAAAGAAGGGATTTATGAAGTTCATATGATCCAGCTTCAACAGATAGAAGAGAGAAGTGTGTGTGTCATCATTGTACTCTACAACTGTATTTACAAAGCAGTTGTCCACTGGATCCATTAGTCATGGATCCTCTATCTGCTTTATAGCCAAGACCCAGAACACATCCTCTAACACACAACTCTCTTTCTCTTATCTCTTCCCTCTCTCAAAGACTCCTTCTTTCTCTCTCTTTCTCTCGTTCTCCCTCTTTTTTCCCTCTCCTCTCTCCTTCAACACAACACTCTACTCCAGCTCTCCATCATTATTCTCTCTCCTTCAACACAACACTCTACTCCAGCTCTCCATCATTATTCTCTCTCCTTCAACACAACACTCTACTCCAGCTCTCCATCATTATTCTCTCTCCTTCAACACAACACTCTAAACCAGCTCTCCATCATTATTCTCTCTCCTTCAACACAACACTCTACTCCAGCTCTCCATCATTATTCTCTCTCCTTCAACACAACACTCTACTCCAGCTCTCCATCATTATTCTCTCTCCTTCAACACAACACTCTACTCCAGCTCTCCATCATTATTCTCTCTCCTTCAACACAACACTCTACTCCAGCTCTCCATCATTATTCTCTCTCCTTCAACACAACACTCTAAACCAGCTCTCCATCATTATTCTCTCTCCTTCAACACAACACTCTACTCCAGCTCTCCATCATTATTCTCTCTCCTTCAACACAACACTCTACTCCAGCTCTCCATCATTATTCTCTCTCCTTCAACACAACACTCTACTCCAGCTCTCCATCATTATTCTCTCTCCTTCAACACAACACTCTACTCCAGCTCTCCATCATTATTCTCTCTCCTTCAACACAACACTACTCCAGCTCTCCATCATTATTCTGCCTGCCTGCCTGTGTTTATTCAATCTTAACCTCTGACCTTAACTCTAACCCCACACCATGTTCTCTACATCCATTTATTCCCACGCAGATTCTCTTCCACTGCTGCACCAGCAGCCCTGCAGAGGAGGACTGAGGAGGACACATGAATATGGATCAGATTCTCTTCCACTGCTGCACCAGCAGCCCTGCAGAGGAGGACCGAGGAGGACACATGAATATGGATCAGATTCCCATCTTAAGCTCCATCATTTCCAACGGAGGTATCATGCAGTGATATGGTATCATGCAGTGAGAACTAGGGATGGGACTTGGAAATTATTTCACTATTCTTATAATATCTGGATTGTTGAAATACATGAGTGTGGACCTGCTTGCGCGACTCAGGAGAGGCGGTCCACTGTGCTCGTTGTTTCAGCAGACATATGGGGGAGGGGTGCTAGAGGAGCAGGGGCTGGTGTGTCTGACACAGAGAGAGATCATCCTATCTGGTCGTGTGTTTCTTGACTGCATCAAATCGATATAAAGAAACTAGCTAAGTACACAAGCCAGTTAGCTAGCTAGCAAGGCTAATTGATGTTTTCTGCTGCTCTCCCCGCGTCCTTGTCTACAACAACTCCATTCCTATTAAACAACAGCCTACCTGCTGGTTGGTCATTGTAGCCTACTCCTTCTCATTTAGCCAACTCCATTCCTACCTGCTGGTTGGTCATTGTAACCTACTCCTTCTCATTTAGCCAACTCCATTCCTACCTGTTGGTTGGTCATTGTAGCCTACTCCTTCTCATTTAGCCAACTCCATTCCTACTTGTTGGTTGGTCATTGTAACCTACTCCTTCTCATTTAGCCAACTCCATTCCTACCTGTTGGTTGGTCATTGTAGCCTACTCCTTCTCATTTAGCCAACTCCATTCCTACTTGTTGGTTGGTCATTGTAACCTACTCCTTCTCATTTAGCCAACTCCATTCCTACCTGTTGGTTGGTCATTGTAGCCTACTCCTTCTCATTTAGCCAACTCCATTCCTACCTGTTGGTTGGTCATTGTAGCCTACTCCTTCTCATTTAGCCAACTCCATTCCTACCTGTTGGTTGGTCATTGTAGCCTACTCCTTCTCATTTAGCCAACTCCATTCTGTAATTGTAATTCCATTCAGCATTAGTAGAAATCTCCCACTTCACTTGGAGCCTCACTGTGGTGCTGCTTTGATTGACGACAATAACAAGCTACACGCGTGAAAAACTGTCATATATTAAAATGTCTGTCCTTGTATGTAGCAATGTCACAAATAATTGAATTACATTTTAGACAAAGCCTTTTCATTAAAATAGGCCTATCTTTTTAATATATATAGGTAATTGAATAAGTCCATTCAGATATTGGAATAACCGAGCCCATCCCTAGTAAGGACTGACAGCTAGCTGCAGTTTGTAGCTAGTAGTTGTTTATTCTCACTTTGTGGTGTTTAGTCACTCTGTTAGTGTTTAGATTCAGATCCGTCTCGGTTTGACCTCAGCATCACCTGATACACACACGCACACACCCACGTACATATACACACACATACACACGTACATACACGCACACACACACACACAAACACACGTACATATACACACACACACACACACACACACACACACACACACACACTACGACACACACACACAAGGACACACACACACACATTACGACACACACACACAAGGACACACACATTACGACACACACACATATTAGGGCACACACACATTAGGACCACCCCCCGGGTTGTTTATATATACAGATGTGAGAGGTAGAGAAGAGCAGATGTTTCCAGTTAGGCCTTCCTTCATAAAGCCTCAACATGATGTTGTAATGCAGGAGGAGGGTTGTGTGTGTGTGTCTGGGTCTCTATGCTGCAAGAAGAACATCCTTATGGGGGAGTAGGTCAATCACTAGTCTAACCCTGGGCTGGTCCAGACACACGCTTCAGACTGGAGACTGTTAGTGTGTTCTGACACAGTGGATGGCGACACCTGGAGAGATACTAGCACCTATTTAACCATTTGCATATGAACGTCCAGTATACAACTCACATAGGGCACGAGTACAGCACACAAACACACACAGGTGGTTGCACTGAGCTAATGTTACTTTACAGACACTGAGAAAATGGAAATAGGGAATATAAGGTAACTGTCCACTTGGCAAAGACTGAATCACATCATTTCACCAACAAAACATTCTTAATGTGATGAAGTTGAATCAACTGATTGGATTTGCAAAAAGTCATCACCTTAAGGAAATGTTGCATTTTCTTCACCCGACTTTTAACCTAAATCCAATGACATGGTGAAGTTTTAGTTTTGTTGCTTTCACATTAAATTCACGGTAGTGGACAACAACCAAATGTAACTAAAAACTAGACGTTGAACTGACGTCTGTGCCCAGTGGGGGAATGAAATCACTGGAGACATACGCAAAGTCCTCAATCCCACAGAAACAAGTGGATTTACCAAAAGCTCAGAGGATTTGACAGCGAACAACTTACTCTGTTCTGTCAACTACATCAAGACTTAGACACCAGTAAAGAGTGTGACAGGGGAGAGAGGAGGGGGGAACAGAGAGGGAGGGAGGAACAGAGAGGAGGGGGGAACAGAGAGGGAGGGGGGAACAGAGAGGGAGGGAGGAACAGAGAGGGAGGGAGGAACAGAGAGGGAGGGGGGAACAGAGAGGGAGGGAGGAACAGAGAGGGAGGGAGGAACAGAGAGGGAGGGAGGAACAGAGAGGGAGGGAGGAACAGAGAGGGAGGGAGGAACAGAGTGAGGGGGGAACAGAGAGGGAGGGAGGAACAGAGGGGGAGGGGGGAACAGAGAGGGAGGGGGGAACAGAGAGGGAGGGAGAGTCTCCAAAAGGCATTAGGGGTTGCACAAAAAGATGCCCAATTTTCACAACAACTCACAGTTCAGAGAGAAAATCACCACTACAGAGTCTGACAGAGCAGCAACAAAACCCTCACAGTGTGTATTCTGACAGATAACGCTGCTGGGCAGCTGTGGCTAGGGGTTTCTGGGTCAATAAGGCTTCAAAACCAGCAGAAGGAGAAATATAAACTCAACTCACAGTTCAGACAGAAAATCCCTGGCCTCAACCACTGTGGGAAGAATAGCCACATCAACACCACATCAATAGCAACAAGTCCCTGGCTGCCCTCATAATCATCACTGGACTAACAGCAGCAGACGTAAGGACTGGGCAGGGCAGTTTGTCAGTGTGCCCACCTCACTAGGTTCCACCATGTCTTCCTCACCAGGTTCCACCATGTCTTCCTCACCAGGTTCCACCATGTCTTCCTCACCAGGTTGCACCATGTCTTCCTCACCAGGTTCCACCATGTCTTCCTCACCAGGTTCCACCATGTCTTCCTCACTAGGTTCCACCATGTCTTCCTCAACAGGTTCCACCATGTCTTCCTCACCAGGTTCCACCATGTCTTCCTCACCAGGTTCCACCATGTCTTCCTCACCAGGTTCCACCATTGTCTTCCTCACCAGGTTCTACCATGTCTTCCTCACTAGGTTCCACCATGTCTTCCTCAACAGGTTCCACCATGTCTTCCTCACCAGGTTCCACCATGTCTTCCTCACCAGGTTCCACCATGTCTTCCTCACCAGGTTCCACCATGTCTTCCTCACCAGGTTCCACCATGTCTTCCTCACCAGGTTCCACCATGTCTTCCTCACTAGGTTCCACCATGTCTTCCTCAACAGGTTCCACCATGTCTTCCTCACCAGGTTCCACCATGTCTTCCTCACCAGGTTCCACCATGTCTTCCTCACCAGGTTCCGCCATATCAGGCGTATGTGAAAAGTCTTCTGATCAGTTTCTACCCCCAAGCCATAAGACTGCTGAACAGTTCATCAAATGGCTATCTGGACTATTTGCATTGACCCCCTTAATTGATTCATATTTCTTTGCACTGAGTCTCTCTCATAGGCTTGATGTATAATCACTGGACGCTAACCACACACCGAAACATACTACACTGACACTCCAACACACACACACCTGCATATTGACGCCACACACATACATTCACATTTCTCACATATGCTGCTGCTACTCTCTGTTTATTATCTATGCATAGTCACTTTACCCCTACCTACATATTACCTCAAGATGTTAAGAGCTGCTTGTGAACATTACTGTGTGTGTGTGTGTGTGTTAGCGGTGTGTGTGTGTGTGTTAGCGGTGTGTGTGTGTGTGTGTTAGCGGTGTGTGTGTGTGTGTTAGCGGTGTGTGTGTGTGTGTGTGTGTTAGCGGTGTGTGTGTGTGTTAGTGGTGTGTGTGTGTGTGTGTTAGCGGTGTGTGTGTGTGTTAGTGGTGTGTGTGTGTGTGTGTGTGTGTGTGTGTGTGTGTTAGCGGTGTGTGTGTTAGCGGTGTGTGTGTGTGTGTGTGTTAACGGTGTGTGTGTGTGTGTGTTAGCGGTGTGTGTGGGGGTGTTAGCGGTGTGTGTGTGTGTGAGTGGTGTGTGTGTGTGTGTGTGTGTGTTAGCGGTGTGTGTGTGTGTGTTAGCAGTGTGTGTGTGTGTGTTAGCGGTGTGTGTGTGTGTGTTAGCGGTGTGTGTGTGTGTTAGTGGTGTGTGTGCTAGCTGTGTGTGTGTGTGTGTTTGCGGTATGTGTGCGTGTTAGCGGTGTGTGTGTGTGAGTTAGCGGTGTGTGTACGTGTGTTAGCGGTGTGTGTACGTGTGTTAGCGATGTGTGTGTGTGAGTTAGCGGTGTGTGTGTGTTAGCGGTGTGTGTGTGTGAGTTAGCAGTGTGTGTGTGTGAGTTAGCGGGGTGTGTGTGAGTTAGCGGTGTGTGTGTGTTAGCGGTGTGTGTGTGTGTTAGCGGTGTGTGTGTGTGTGTTAGCGGTGTGTGTGTGTGTGTGTGTGTTAGCGGTGTGTGTGTGTGTTAGCGGTGTGTGTGTGTGTGTTAGCGGTGTGTGTGTGTGAGTGTTAGCGGTGTGTGTGTGTGTGTTAGCGGTGTGTGTGTGTGTGTGCGTGAGTTAGCGGTGTGTGTGTGTGAGTTAGCGGTGTGTGTGTGTGTGTGTAAGTGTTAGCGGTGTGTGTGTGTGAGTTAGCGGTGTGTGTGTGTGTGTGTTAGCGGTGTGTGTGTTAGCGGTGTGTGTGTGTGTGTGTTAGCGGTGTGTGTGTGTTAGCGGTGTGTGTGTGTGAGTTAGCGGTGTGTGTGTGTGAGTTAGCGGTGTGTGTGTGTGAGTTAGCGGTGTGTGTGTGTGTGTGTGTTAGCGGTGTGTGTGTGTGTGTGTGTGTGTGAGTTAGCGGTGTGTGTGTGTGAGTTAGCGGTGTGTGTGTGTGTGTGTGTTAGCGGTGTGTGTGTGTGAGTTAGCGGTGTGTGTGTGTGAGTGTTAGCGGTGTGTGTGTGTGATAGCGGTGCGCGGGTCAGCTGTTTGTTCACCTGCACCCGCCTGCAATTGCTAATAAACATCCTCAACCGCCCGACTACATGTGAAAGTCTGAGGCCAGCACCCAACCCTAACCCACAAACATAGAACATGTGGCTACAGTCCAATAGTTTTTGAAAGGGGGGCAGGACTGTTTTTTTGCATAATTTAGATATTACGTTTCTGCTTATAATTTTCTACATTTTGTCTATAATTAGATACATGTAGCTTCCCTCTTGTCATTATATGTTGCCCTAGAAGACTAAATAAACACCTGCTCAACAGAATAATGTAATAGATAGATAGAATGAATGCTTCAATCTAGTTGACGTCGGTGAAGTTCTCTCTGTCATCTTCATTCGCGGAGCAAAGACATTTAGTGACTGGGGAGAAAATGCAATAACACAAATAAATGGAAAGATTTTCTGTGAAAAGATGTCCAGATACCACCAGTTTGACGGTTGTCAGGAAACAGAAAGCTGTGAAAACGACCCAATGAGTTTCTGATCCGATTTCAGTTCTGATTGGATGCATATTTTATGTGGCCGAAATACTATCAAATTTTATGATGCTGATAAAGACAGCACCTCTACAGACGGTATATAACTGCGCATTCACATTCTCTCAAGAGGCTGAAAGAAAGAAATCATATTTCTCCACTGCTGTTCTCAAGTCCAAATTGTGCCTACATTTGGTGTATAATTTTACTGCAAGAAATGCTTCATTCTGCAGGAGTTAATAATAAGGCCATTTGAGAGGATATACACCCAGAGTCAGCGCCCAGATTTCACTTTCCAGTTAACCCATCTAAACAGTAGGCTACAGTTCTCTTGACATGTCACAGGCCTATTTGAAGTCCGTCTTGTGACTATCGAATTTGTATAGTGCCTCAGAATTATCACACATAACAACAATATTTAATGACCCGAAACCCGTTTGCCCCGTGGATATAACATCGGGGCCATCAGGTTATGAGTCAACCCACATATCACTAGTGTGTGTGTCTCTGTCTCTGTCTCTGTGTGTGTGTGTGTGTGTGTGTGTGTGTGTGTGTGTGTGTGTGTGTGTGTGTGTGTGTGTGTGTGTGTGTGTGTGTGCGCGACACAGATATGGAGGTCAACAAGGTGTTTTTTACCTGTTTCCCCCCAACACCTACACACTCTATTGACGTCATAATGAGTGGCGCCAACCCCCACACAATCAAGTTACATAATAGTTTTGCTTGATGCCAACACAGTAAGGTGATATAAATGAATGAGCACCACACAAACACAGTCCTAATGATGTCACACACCTGTTCTCAACCACCGGCACCACAGACGCATGAGAAGAGTAGTCTTTGTAGTGGTTTGGCTGTGTGAGTGTGTGTGTGTGAGTGTAAGTGTGTGTGTGTGTGTAGGCTGAGGCTGCTCTGTGTGATGCTGTGAGAAAGTGACACCTGACACTTTATCACAGGTGCTGGTGACAATACAAGACTAAGCCCCGCCTCTTCTGGAGAAGGTGAGAGAGGGGGGTGTGTTTGTGTGACTGGGTACGTGTTAAGGTGATAGCTGCTGACTAAGCTGTATGGAGAGGTAAGGGATACATCCTCATGACCACATGGTTCCGTTTTCATTTCCTTCGCCAATTCACCGGCAAGTTAAAACCCACTCATTCATCCAATGGTAAGGTCTGATTGGCAAGTGTGTGAATATATGTTTTTATTGTTTATTTCACTTTGGTTAATTATCTATTCCACTTGCTTTAAAAAATAAAGTTAAGAAAAAATTTGCCACCCTATGGGATTCCCAATCACAGCTGGATGTGATACAGCCTGGAATTGAACCAGGGACTGTAGTGATGCCTCTTGCACTGAGATGCAGTGCCACAGACTGTTGTGCCACTCGGGAGCCCCCATTTGCTTTGGCAAATCTAAACATATGATTCCCATGCCATTAAAGCCCTTATATTGAAATTTAATTGAAATTGAGAGAGAGAGAGAGGCAAGCAAAAGACGAAACTCTTTCATTTGATAATGACACAATCTCGTCTCCTCTATCGAGGGGGAGGGGGTGTTCTGTTTCTTTGATTATGTCTCAGGAAGCTGCTAGCTGCTGTTAGGCCCTGGAGTGAGTCTCTTTACATCAGTCTATATACAGTGCCTTGCGAAAGTATTCGGCCCCCTTGAACTTTGCGACCTTTTGCCACATTTCAGGCTTCAAACATAAAGATATAAAACTGTATTTTTTGTGAAGAATAAACAACAAGTGGGACACAATCATGAAGTGGAACGACATTTATTGGATATTTCAAACTTTTTTAACAAATCAAAAACTGAAAAATTGGGCGTGCAAAATTATTCAGCCCCCTTAAGTTAATACTTTGTAGCGCCACCTTTTGCTGCGATTACAGCTGTAAGTCGCTTGGGGTATGTCTCTATCAGTTTTGCACATCGAGAGACTGAAATATTTTCCCATTCCTCCTTGCAAAACAGCTCGAGCTCAGTGAGGTTGGATGGAGAGCATTTGTGAACAGCAGTTTTCAGTTCTTTCCACAGATTCTCGATTGGATTCAGGTCTGGACTTTGACTTGGCCATTCTAACACCTGGATATGTTTATTTTTGAACCATTCCATTGTAGATTTTGCTTTATGTTTTGGATCATTGTCTTGTTGGAAGACAAATCTCCATCCCAGTCTCAGGTCTTTTGCAGACTCCATCAGGTTTTCTTCCAGAATGGTCCTGTATTTGGCTCCATCCATCTTCCCGTCAATTTTAACCATCTTCCCTGTCCCTGCTGAAGAAAAGCAGGCCCAAACCATGATGCTGCCACCACCATGTTTGACAGTGGGGATGGTGTGTTCAGCTGTGTTGCTTTTACGCCAAACATAACGTTTTGCATTGTTGCCAAAAAGTTACATTTTGGTTTCATCTGACCAGAGCACCTTCTTCCACATGTTTGGTGTGTCTCCCAGGTGGCTTGTGGCAAACTTTAAACAACACTTTTTATGGATATCTTTAAGAAATGGCTTTCTTCTTGCCACTCTTCCATAAAGGCCAGATTTGTGCAATATACGACTGATTGTTGTCCTATGGACAGAGTCTCCCACCTCAGCTGTAGACCTCTGCAGTTCATCCAGAGTGATCATGGGCCTCTTGGCTGCATCTCTGATCAATCTTCTCCTTGTATGAGCTGAAAGTTTAGAGGGACGGCCAGGTCTTGGTAGATTTGCAGTGGTCTGATACTCCTTCCATTTCAATATTATCGCTTGCACAGTGCTCCTTGGGATGCTTAAAGCTTGGGAAATCTTTTTGTATCCAAATCCGGCTTCAAGTTTGAAATATCCAATAAATGTCGTTCCACTTCATGATTGTGTCCCACTTGTTGTTGATTCTTCACAAAAAAATACAGTTTTATATCTTTATGTTTGAAGCCTGAAATGTGGCAAAAGGTCGCAAAGTTCAAGGGGGCCGAATACTTTCGCAAGGCACTGTACATAGATACACCTGAAGGAATAGTCTTGGCTGGGTTAGACAGAGGATTCTACTGTAATATCTAGACCTGTCAGTGTGTGCGTGCATATGTGTGTGTCTCTTTCTCTCTCTTTGTGTGCGTGTGTGAGTGCGTGTGTTTGTGTGGAGAGCAGCCTTCAGATATACCCACGCCCCCTGTTAATTAAGCAATAAGGCCAGAGTAGGTGTGGTATATGGCCAATATACCACGGCTAAGGGATGTTCTTACACCCAACACAATGTGTTATACACTGCTCAAAAAAATAAAGGGAACACTAAAATAACACATCCTAGATCTGAATGAATGAAATATTCTTATTAAATACTTTTTTCTTTACATAGTTGAATGTCCTGACAACAAAATTACACAAAAATGATCAATGGAAATCAAATTTATCAACCCATGGAGGTCTGGATTTGGAGTCACACTAAAAATTAAAGTGGAAAACCGCACTACAGGCTGATCCAACTTTGATGTAATGTCCTTAAAACAAGTCAAAATGAGGCTCAGTAGTGTGTGTGGCCTCCCTACAACGCCTGGGCATGCCCCTGATGAGGTGGCGGATGGTATCCTGAGGGATCTCCTCCCAGACCTGGACTAAAGCATCCGCCAACTCCTGGACAGTCTGTGGTGCAACGTGGCGTTGGTGGATGGAGCGAGACATGATGTCCCAGATATGCTCAATTGGATTCAGGTCTGGGGAACGGGCGGGCCAGTCCATAGCATCAATGCCTTCCTCTTGCAGGAATTGCTGACACACTCCATCCACATGAGGTCTAGCATTGTCTTGCATTAGGAGGAACCCAGGGCCAACCACACCAGCATATGGTCTCACAAGGGGTCTGAGGATCTCATCTCGGTACCTAATGGAAGTCAGGCTACCTCTGGCGAGCACATGGCGATAGTGGGCAATGCGAGACATGATGTGCTCAATTGGATTCAGGTCTGGGGAACAGGCGGGCCAGTCCATAGCATCAATGCCTTCCTCTTACAGGAACTGCTGACACACTCCAGCCACATGAGGTCTAGCATTGTCTTGCATTAGGAGGAACCCAGGGCCAACCGCACAAGCATATGGTCTGAGGATCTCATCTCGGTACCTAATGGCAGTCAGGCTACCTCTGGCGAGCACTTGGAGGGCTGTGCGGCCCCCCAAAGAAATGCCACCCCACACCATAACTGACCCACCGCCAAACCGGTCATGCTGGAGGATGTTGCAGGCAGCAGAACGTTCTCCATGACGTCTCCAGACTCTGTCACGTCTGTCACATGTGCTCAGTGTGAACCTGCTTTCATCTGTGAAGAGCACAGGGTGCCAGTGGCGAATTTGCCAATCTTGGTGTTCTCTGGAAAATGAAAAATGTCCTGCATGGTGTTGGGCTGTAAGCACAGCCCCCACCTGTGGATGTCGGGCCCTCATACCATCCTCATGGAGTCTTTTTCTGACCGTTTGAGCAGACACATACACATTTGTGGCCTGCTGGAGGTCATTTTGCAGGGCTCTGGCAGTGCTCCTCCTGATCCTCCTTGCATAAAGGCGGAGGTAGCGGTCCTGCTGCTGGGTTGTTGCCCTCCTACGGCCTCCTCCACGTCTCCCGATATACTGGCCTGTCTCCTGGTAGCGCCTCCATGCTCTGGACACTACGCTGACAGACACAGCAAACCTTCTTGCCACAGCTTGCATTGATGTGCCATCTTGGATGAGCTGCACTACCTGAGCCACTTGTGTGGGTTGTAGACTCCGTCTCATGCTACCACTAGAGTGAAAGCACCGCCAGCATTCAAAAGTGACCAAAACATCAGCCAGGAAGCATAGGAACTGAGAAGTGGTCTGTGGTCACCACCTGCAGAACCACTCCTTTATTGGGGGTGTCTTGCTAATTGCCTATTATTTCCACCTGTTGTCTATCCCATTTGCACAACAGCATGTGAAATGTATTGTCAATCAGTGTTGCTTCCTAAGTGGACAGTTTGATTTCACAGGAGTGTGATTGACTTGGAGTTACATTGTGTTGTTTAAGTGTTCCCTTTATTTTTTTGAGCAGTGTATAACTGTTACACTCCCTCTGCAGCTCCAGTCATTGTCCTCAGTAGGATTCTATTAGTTGTTGAAAAAATATGTTTTAGAAAGCAGGACACGACTCACATGACTGTATAGGTAAGCATGCTATGCTTATGAATGAAAATGAGAAAATGTTATCCTTCCTGTTTTGAGTTTTATATCCACCACTATTTACATACAGTATGTACATAATATTACAACCATATGCCTGTCTCTCTCTATCTCTCTCCTCTCTAGCACTCTCTTTCTCCCCAGTTTCACCTTCTTTTTATACGTTATCAAGTCAACCATACACTGTACAGGGTAAATCATTTTTGGATTCATGTGTGTACATTGTGCATAAGGGGATTGCATTCCTGGTGCTACAGTCAGTACAGCTATTAATCACACAGTCAGTACAGCTACAATCACACAGTCAGTACAGCTACAGTCACACAGTCAGTACAGCTACAGTCACACAGTCAGTACAGCTACAATCACACAGGCAGTACAGCTACAGTCACACAGTCAGTACAGCTACAGTCACACAGTCAGTACAGCTACAGTCACACAGTCAGTACAGCTACAGTCACACAGTTAGTACAGCTACAATCACACAGTCAGTGCAGCTACAGTCACACAGTCAGTGCAGCTACAGTCACACAGTCAGTGCAGCTACAGTCACACAGTCAGTGCAGCTACAGTCACACAGTCAGTACAGCTACAGTCACACAGTCAGTACAGCTATTAATCACACAGTCAGTACAGCTACAATCACACAGTCAGTACAGCTACAGTCACACAGTCAGTACAGCTACAATCATACAGTCAGTACAGCTACAGTCACACAGTCAGTACAGCTACAGTCACACAGTCAGTACAGCTACAGTCACACAGTCAGTACAGCTACAGTCCCACAGCCAGTACAGTTACACAGTCACAACAGATACAGTCCCACAGCCAGTACAGTCACACAGTCAGTACAGCTACAGTCCCACAGCCAGTACAGTCACACAGTCAGTACAGCTACAGTCCCACAGCCAGTACAGTCACTCAGTCAGAACAGCTACAGTCACTCAGTCAGTACAGCTACAGTCACATAGTCAGTACAGCCTGAAATCAGTTGGTTCTGAGTTAATCTCTTCTTCTGGACTCTCTTAGCTGTCTCTCAAATCTACAGGAGTGTAAACAGTAGAGGAATGCAGGGAAAAGGAAACCAGAAGATGAAGGGAGATCAAACCCAGAAAACCCCAGTGAGAATCGTAGGACTTCTTCACACACAGATGCACCGATGCAAAAGTTGGCATGTGGACATACAGACAAGCATGCATACACCCACGTACGCAGGCAGTAATGCACACATGCACATATGCACACACACATGCGTGCACACATGAACACACACACACACACACATTAGGCGAATGTGTTAGTGATTATGGTTGGTGACAGGGGGTCTGTGGAGCTCTGTAGAGGCGCTGCCTGCACTACTTCCCAGCCCCAGAACAGACTGGGCTGCAGACTGGAGCCTAATCCCTCCGCTCCTCCCTCGACTCCTCCCCCCAGGAAGTCCTGGAATTCAAGGTAACCCTAGGAGTCTGGCTGCCCTGACAACACTTACTGTAGCAAACTGGGCTCACTGCATACACAGTAGAGAGGAGAGGAAAAGAGAGGTCCTTTAGAGTTCTAGATAACTGAGTAGACTAAACAGTCACATCTAAAACTGATCAGAACTGCTCTGTGGTTAAGTAGCCATCCTGTGAAAGACTGCTGCCCTGCTACAGAGCCCCTCCCTCCCTGTTCCCCCATCCATCCAGCTGGTCAGACGTTTCTACGTCTGTTTTATGGACCACAGCGGAGGCCAAGGAGGGAAAACAGACGTGTGTGGGAGACAGGGTGTGAGACAGACGGCTGGTACTGACAGCTAGGAGGGACGTTCCAGTCGTACCCCCCCACTCTCTACGTCAGCCTCTGGAGTCTGCAATGGAAGTTACAGATGCATGGTCCATGTTTTATATTGCATATCTAGACTGAAATCCATCTCTTATAAAACATGGACTCTCAGTTGGGACACTGACAGAGTACAGGCATTGGGGTCAGCTGAAGGCTGCAGACCGGATACTGTCCCCTTATTATTTTACAATGAGTCCTGGCCACCAACTAAACTATATCAACAAATAAATACATTCTTTTAGCTCTGTGGATTAGAGTGGACACACACGCATGCATGCACATATCTCACAAACACACTTTGATCCCTTTGTGATGAAACAGGAAATATCACCTCCTCGTCCACCTTGTTACACATTACCATACACATGTCCAGCTGCAGGACCCTAGTCCTACGTGAGAGTGTGAGTGTGTGTGTGCATGCCGTGCATACATGAGAGTGTGTGTGTGTGTGTGTGTGTGTGCCGTGCATACATGAGAGTGTGTGTGTGTGCCGTGCATACATGAGAGTGTGTGTGTGTGCCGTGCATACATGAGTGTGTGTGTGTGTGTGCGTGCATACATGAGAGTGTGTGTGCGTGCCGTGCATACATGAGTGTGTGTGTGTGTGTGTGTGCGTGCCGTGCATACATGAGTGTGTGAGTGTGCCGTGCATACATGTGTGTGAGTGTGCCGTGCATACATGTGTGTGAGTGTGTGTGCGTGCCGTGCATACATGAGTGTGTGTGTGTGTGTGCCGTGCATACGTGTGTCAGTGTGCCGTGCATACATGAGAGTGTGAGTGTGTGAGTGTGCCGTGCATATATGAGAGTGTGAGTGTGTGAGTGTGCCGTGCATATATGAGAGTGTGAGTGTGTGAGTGTGCCGTGCATACATGAGAGTGTGAGTGTGTGAGTGTGCCGTGCATACATGAGAGTGTGAGTGTGTGAGTGTGCCGTGCATACATGAGAGTGTGAGTGTGTGAGTGTGCCGTGCATACATGAGAGTGTGAGTGTGTGAGTGTGCCGTGCATACATGAGAGTGTGAGTGTGCATGAGAGTGTGAGTGTGCCGTGCATACATGAGAGTGCGAGTGTGCGTGCCGTGTATACATGAGTGTGTGTATGTGTGCCGTGCATACATGAGAGTGTGAGTGTGCCGTGCATACATGAGAGTGTGAGTGTGCGTGTCCTCCAGACATCCACACTACCCTACACTGGCCCACTGACTGGCTGTTGTGCAGGGTTTCCCAAACTCGGTCCTTTCCTCTCCTTTCCTTTCCCTTCCTCTCCTTTCCTCTCCTTTCCTCCTCTCCACTTGGAAAGGATTTGTTTCTGGGGTCTCTGTGTATTTTATGTTCTCTTCAGGCAAGCTTGGGCAGAGAGAGATTGAGAGAGAGAGGGAGGGGTGTGGGGGGGGAGAGATACATTTCCTGAGCTTAGTTAGGCCTTCTGGCCCCTCAGGCTGCTGGGATTTCTCTCCACGGCTCACAAAGCGATCGCAGCTGAGCAAAGGCTAAACACACACACACACACTGCACGCACGCATGCACACATACACCACACGCACACACACCACAGCACCCCCCCCCCCCCCCCCACACACACACACACTGATTGGCCTTGTCAGTGCTTTTGTAGAAATAAGAGTTCTGCATCGTGCACCAATTGGCAAGACGAGCGTAAGTGAAAACACATGTTCTGTTGGATGCATGAAACAGAAGCAGAGGAGCCTCCTCTTGCAGATGAAAACAAAAGCAGAGTAGATTGTCAGGAAGACAGGGACCCAACGGAAATGTTTTCCAAATCAACATGCAATACTTGAACTAGATTTGAGAAAACAAACTTTTTGCAGCCCAGGGCTATAAGCCAGGGATATCATATTTCAGACATCTGCACATACAACCATTCACCAGAACATGGTCACCCAAGGGTCCCTATTCATAAAGCTTTACAGAGTAGGAGGGCTGATCTAGGATCAGGTCCCCCTGTCCATCCATCTTATTTATTGTTATTTATTTATTATGATCTAAAACACTAAACTGATCCTAGCCCAGCACTTCTACACTGAGGTCTACAGTAATACTGTGTGGATAGTAGTTTCTACAGCCACAGGATGTCACTGAGGTACTTGACAAGCACAGGGAGAATTGCTGCATTGTCCATTAGGTCAGAA
>NW_027258295.1:0-42500 GCF_045791955.1 Oncorhynchus clarkii lewisi | reverse complement strand
GGGGGCGAGGATGGGGGTGGTGAGGCTGGGGGTGAGGCAGGGGACACAGAGGTGGGTCCCCCCAGACGGACAGCCATCTCCTCGGTGCAGACGAGGCGCAGGCTGCGGAGGTACTCGTCCGTCTCCCGGTCTACCACCAGCAGCCTGGTCTCATGCTCCACCGCCTTGATCCTCTGCACCACCTGCGGGGAGCGGGAGATCATTATTGCACATCATTATAACACTGTACAGAGCCATAATATGACATTTGAAATGTGTATATTTGAAACTTGTGAGTGTTACTGTTCATTTTTTTTATTGTATATATTACTCTGTTGTTTATTATCTAGTTCACTTGCTTTGGCAATATAAATATATGTTTCCCATGCCAATAAAGCCCTTTGAATGAAATGGAACAAAGGGGAGGATGTAAGCGTAAGATAGGGAGAGAAAGAGAGTAATAACATGATAGTTGACATGATAATGAAGTAGTGAACTACAGGGAATAGGGGATGATGGGAGACAGAAACACCAACACTCTCTACAGTAGCTGGACCCTACATCATGTCAGCCTTTTTGTTGAAGTGTCTAAAGTGGGTCTCCCTTGTCCCAGGCCTCCCAGCAGACGTCTGTCTCCGCCAGTGATGACTTACTGCTGAGCGGCACGGGGTAAGGGACTAGGGAGGAAGGGTTTGGGAACACATTCTCATTTACAGCAATGACCTGGGGAATAGTTACAGGGCAGAGGAGGGGGGGATGAATGAGCCAATTGTAAACTGGGGATGGTTAGGTGGCAATGATGGTATGAGGGTTAGATTGGGAATTTAGCCAGGACACTAGGATTAACACCTCTACTCTGACAATAAGTGTCATGGGATCTTTAGTGACCACAGAGAGTCAGGACACCCGTTTAACATCCCATCCAAAAGACAGCACCCTACACAGGGCAATGTCCCCAATGACTGCCCTGGGGCATTATTTTTAGACCAGAGGAAAGGGTGCCTCCTACTGGCCCTCCAACACCACTTCCAGCAGCATCTGGTCTCCCATCCAGGGACTGACCAGGACCAACACTGCTTAGCTTCAGAAGCCAGCCAGCAGTGGTATGCAGGGTGGTGTGCTGCTGGTTAAAGCCAGCTGTGGTATGCAGGGTGGTGTGCTGCTGGTTAAAGCCAGCAGTGGTATGCAGGGTGGTGTGCTGCTGGTTAAAGCCAGCAGTGGTATGCAGGGTGGTGTCCTGCTGGTTAAAGCCAGCAGTGGTATGCAGGGTGGTGTCCTGCTGGTTAAAGCCAGCAGTGGTATGCAGGGTGGTGTGCTGCCGGTTAAAGCCAGCAGTGGTATGCAGGGTGGTGTGCTGCTGGTTAAAGCCAGCAGTGGTATGCAGGGTGGTGTGCTGCTGGTTAAAGCCAGCAGTGGTATGCAGGGTGGTGTGCTGCTGGTTAAAGCCAGCAGTGGTATGCAGGGTGGTGTGCTGCTGGTTAAAGCCAGCAGTGGTATGCAGGGTGGTGTGCTGCTGGTTAAAGCCAGCAGTGGTATGCTGGGTGGTGTGCTGCTGGTTAAAGCCAGCAGTGGTATGCAGGGTGGTGTGCTGCTGGCGCATATTAAACATGTCGATGTAGACCACTGACAGAGAAAACCGGATGGAGTTGGACAGTTCGTGATGTGCAATACTCACTTGATGGTGCGTATCTTTCTCCACATTTCCCCCGTTCACCTCAATGACACGGTCCCCCGGGCGCAGCCCCGAAGCTTCGGCTGACGACGCGGGCTCAACTTTGCGAATGAACTGGCCGTTCTTCCCCTTCTCACCGTGCAAGTGAAACCCATACCCGTTCTCACTCTTTGTCATGATACAAAGCCGTGGTTTCAGTTCGCTGGCCATTTCTCCTGCAGTCCAGGACTTTAAACCTATTTTGTTCTTGAATATAGTTAGCAATGCAGAAAACATACAAACATGTAATACAATAATGACCCAACAGAGCGCAGAGCGAAACTTTCACTCTACATGTAAAACACCATCCTCTGCGTATGCGTAATTTGTTCCAAAAGTTGCTCTGCAGGTTCTTCACACACAAAAACGCTCCTAACACAAGAAAACACTCCGTATTAAAAATTATATTCCAGCATTGAACTTCACATGTAATAAAGGCAAACTCCTAAAAATAGCGTAAATTATCGACCCAGGCGAACGTATTGCATGGTGGAGCCAAGATATCCGCTAGTTGTATCGTCTCTCCGAAAACGAGTGAATTATTCTTGTTGGCGGCGCAGCGTCCTCAATCCCTCCAATTTGCCCATCCTGAGGACTGATAAAGCGAGAGACCCCCCGTGCACCATGCTGCACCAGGAAAGAGCAACAGGCACTAACTAACCCCTCTTTCGACCTCCATCCATAACAACCGGTTGGGGAATAAGGATTCAATTACAACACATGCCGGGTTTCCAGATAATTGGATAGGACACTCGTTTGGTGCGTAATAGCACCTCCCTCGCTAGAAATCAACGAGTTTTTCTGGGGCTGTCATTATAAGAGCGCGGCTCTTGAAGAGTGGTCTAAGAAGGGGTGCTTTCTCACTGAGTAGCCCAATCAAGCGCATGCTGTGGAAATGCTGCCGTTTAGCACGGGATGGGGGTCCAGGAATGAGGACTCCGCATGTAATCGACCAATCAGTGTGCTCGCTGGGTGTCTCAAGTGTCCAAAATGGCGACCTCACCAAAAATAGTTAGGATGTTGTTTTGTTGTGTCGGAAAGGACTCAATTGTATCATGTTGACAACACAATGATTAATTGTCATTAAATTCAGGTAAATAACGATTTATTTGTAACATGACCCCTCTAGCACCATTACGCATGGCATACAATTACGCATACCGTTCATGTTACAATGGTGCCCCTAAGTGGTCAAATCACGAAATACATGTAAAAAGGGTATGAAAAGTGATAGTAGTATCAATTTTTTTGTGTGTGGTGGTGGTGGTGGGGATTTGTGGGAACTAGTGAACAAGTGTACACTTCAGGAGAAGGGAGATGTTATTGGAACGCACTCTATCCTACACTGAGTAGCACAAGCTGAACTGCAACAGAAGGGGGAGCCCGTCTGGCCTGCATTGTCACAGTGAAACTAGTGAGAGGAGCACTAATACATGAACACAGAGGGGGCAGCAGAGTCTTTACAGCTCTGGGGGGGACGTTTCCCCTGGACACTGATCTTGGGTCAGTTTTGCATTTTCCCCAAAATGGTTAATGTTAGGATTGGGGTATGGTCAGCTGATACCCTACTCTGTCTTTTCTAAGGCCAAGGAGGTTGTATATATGGATATAATATGCTGTTGCTGTCTATACATAGAAACAGCAGGTGGCAGCAGAGGAATAGATTTGCAGAGACCACGAAGACTGTATGTTACTCTACAATACAGGTATGATACATGATCAAGAGATAGAAATAGAATTCCTGATTCTATGTCCAGTGCACCAGTATGTCTCATTGACTTGAATGGGGATGACGGTTCTAGCAATTCTATTTATATTTAGCCTACTTTATTTTGTTTGTGTTTGATTTATTTGACAATTCAAGAACACAATACAACCACAAATGTGGATACAATGCATTTAACAACTGTCGAGAATAACACAAAATGTAAAAAAAAACATTCTATACAGTATATTCACATACTGTATTTACAGTATATATATGCTTACGTTATTGTCTCTCTGTAACTTGCAAATAAAGAGCGTCACACACTCCACATATAAACTCCCAGTCATTTATTGGGTAAATCACCAAGTCAGCACCTCCACACAAAATCATTTTTCTGGGTGTGCGCCAGCTCAGATTTTTTGTAATTATTTGTAACTTGCAGACAGCAAAATGTCTCATACTTTTCAAACTGTGGATTAAACACAACAACAGAGAGAAACTGAGGAGGAGCAGTCCTGTCTTTAGTGTCATCCCAGGATATTAGTGTCTCTTCTTGGAGGAGCAGTCCTGTCTTTAGTGTCATCCCAGGATATTAGTCTCTTCTAGGAGGAGCAGTCCTGTCTTTAGTGTCATCCCAGGATATTAGTGTCTCTTCTTGGAGGAGCAGTCCTGTCTTTAGTGTCATCCCAGGATATTAGTCTCTTCTTGGAGGAGCAGTCCTGTCTTTAGTGTCATCCCAGGATATTAGTCTCTTCTTGGAGGAGCAGTCCTGTCTTTAGTGTCATCCCAGGACATTAGTCTCTTCTTGGAGGAGCAGTCCTGTCTTTAGTGTCATCCCAGGATATTAGTCTCTTCTAGGAGGAGCAGTCCTGTCTTTAGTGTCATCCCAGGATATTAGTCTCTTCTTGGAGGAGCAGTCCTGTCTTTAGTGTCATCCCAGGATATTAGTCTCTTCTTGGAGGAGCTGTACGTCAGTCAGGGAACCAATCACTTTCTGCAAGACGTTACTCTGACAGAAAGAACACAATCCATCCATCCAGGCTCTACAGTCGTGGCCAAAAGTTTTGAGAATGACACAAATATTTATTTTCACCAAATCTGCTGCCTCAGTTTGTATGATGCTAATTTGCATATACTCCAGAATGTTATGAAGAGTGATCAGATGAATTACAATTAATTGAAAAGTCCCTCTTTGCCATGCAAATTAACCGAATCCCCCCAAAACATTTCCAATGCATTTCAGCCCTGCCACAAAAGGACCAGCTGACATCATGTCAGTGATTCTCTCGTTAACACAGGTGTGAGCGTTGACGAAGACAAGGCTGGAGATCACTCTGTCATGCTGATTGAGTTCGAACAACAGACTGGAAGCTTCAAAAGGAGGGTGGTGCTTGGAATCATTGTTCTTCCACTGTCAACCATGGTTGCATGCAAGGAAACACGTGCCGTCATCATTGTTTTGCACAAAAAGGACTTCACAGGCAAGGATATTGCTGCCAGTAAGATTACACCTAAATCAACCATTTATCAGATCATCAAGAACTTCAAGGAGAGCGGTTCAATTGTTGTGCCGAAGGCTTCAGGTCGCCCAAGAAAGTCCAGCAAGTGCCAGGACCGTCTCCTAAAGTTGATTCAGCTGCGGGATCGGGGCACCACCAGTACAGAGCTTGCTCAGGAATGGCAGCAGGCAGGTGTGAGTGCATCTGCACGCACAGTGAGGCGAAGACTTTTGGAGGATGGCCTGATGTCAAGAAGCAGAAAAGAAGCCACTTCTCTCCAGGAAAAACATCAAGGACAGACTGATATTCTGCAAAAGGTACAGGGATTGGACTGCTGAGGACTGGGGTAAAGCCATTTTCTCTGATGAATCCCCTTTCCGATTGTTTGGGGCATCCTGAGACCACTCATGTGTGGGGTTGTTTCTCAGCCAAGGGAGTGGGCTCACTCACAATTTTTCCTAAGAACACAGCCATGAATAAAGAATGGTACCAACACATCCTCCGAGAGCAACTTCTCCCAACCATCCAGGAACAGTTTGGTGATGAACAATGCCTTTTCCAGCATGATGGAGCACCTTGCAATAAGGCAAAAGTGATAACTAAGTGGCTCAGGTAACAAAACATCGATATTTTGGGTCCATGGCCAGGAAACTCCCCAGACCTGAATCTCATTGAGAACTTGTGGTTAATCCTCAAGAGACGGGTGGACAAACAAAACCCCACAAATTCTGACAAACTCCAAGCATTGATTATGCAAGGATGGGCTGCCATCAGTCAGGATGTGGCCCAGAAGTTAATTGCCAGCATGCCAGGGCGGATTGCAGAGGTCTTATGAAATGCTTGTAATTATACTTCTGTATTCCATAGTAACATCCGACAAAAATATCTGAAGACATTGAAGCAGCAAACTTTGTGGAAATTAATATTTGTGTCATTCTCAAAACCTTTGGCCACGACTGTACAGTATGAATGGCTCTATGTCACTCCTCCTCTGCTCTTCTCCTACTCCTCTCTCTCTCTCTCTTTCTCTGTATCTGTCTGTCTCTCTGTCTCTCTCTGTATCTGTCTGTCTCTCTCTTTCTCTGTATCTGTCTCTATATCTCTATCTGTCTGTCTCTCTCTTTCTCTTTATCTCTCTGTATCTGTCTCTCTCTCTGTATCTGTCTGTCTCTCTTTCTCTCTGTATCTGTCTGTCTCTCTCTTTCTCTGTATCTGTATGTCTCTCTCTTTCTCTCTCTGTATCTGTCTGTCTCTATTTCTCTCTGTATCTGTCTGTCTCTCTTTCTCTCTGTATCTGTCTGTCTGTCTGTCTGTCTGTCTGTCTGTCTGTCTGTCTGTCTCTCTCTTTCTCTTTCTCTCTCTGTATCTCTCTCTCTCTTTCTCTATCTCTCTATCTGCCTGTCTCTCTCTTTATCTCTCTGTATCTCTCTCTCTCTTTCTCTCTCTGTATCTGTCTGTTTCTCTCTTTCTCTCTGTATCTGTATGTCTCTCTATTTCTGTTTCTCTCTCTGTATCTGTCTGTCTCTCTCTTTCTCTCTCTGTATCTGTCTGTCTGTCTCTCTCTTTCTCTCTGTAGCTGTCTCTCTCTCTTTCTCTCTCTGTATCTGTCTGTCTCTCTCTTTCTCTATCTGTATCTGTCTGTCTCTCTCTTTCTCTCTCTGTATATGTCTGTCTCTCTCTCTCTCTGTATCTGTCTGTCTCTCTCTTTCTATTTCTCTCTCTGTATCTGTCTGTCTCTCTTTCTCTCTCTGTATCTGTCTGTCTCTCTTTCTCTCTCTGTATCTGTCTGTCTCTCTCTTTCTCTCTGTATCTGCTTCTCTCCCTCTTTCTCTCTCTGTATCTGTCTGTCTGTCTATTTTTCTATCTGTATCTGTCTGTCTCTCTCTTTTTCTATCTGTATCTGTCTGTCTCTCTCTTTCTCTCTCTGTATCTGTCTGTCTCTCTCTTTCTCTCTCTGTATCTGTCTGTCTCTCTCTTTCTCTCTCTGTATATGTCGGTCTCTCTCTTTCTCTCTCTGTATATGTCTCTCTCTCTCTCTCTCTGTATCTGTCTGTCTCTCTCTCTCTCTGTATCTGTCTGTCTCTCTCTCTCTTTCTCTCTCTGTATCTGTCTCTCTCTCTCTCTCTCTCTGTATCTGCTTGTCTCTCTCTTTATCTCTCTGTATCTGTCTGTCTCTCTATTTCTCTCTCTGTATCTGTCTGTCTCTCTCTTTTTCTATCTGTATCTGTCTGTCTCTCTTTCTCTCTCTGTATCTGTCTGTCTCTCTCTTTCTCTCTGTATCTGTCTGTTTCTCTCTTTCTCTCTCTGTATCTGTCTGTCTGTCTCTCTTTCCCGCTCTGTATCTGTCTGTTTCTCTCTTTCTCTGTATCTGTCTGTCTGTCTCTCTCTCTCTTTCTCTGTATCTTTTCTGTCTGTCTCTCTCTCTTTCTCTGTATCTGTCTGTCTTTTTCTCTCTCTGTATCTGTCTGTCTCTCTCTGTATCTGTCTGTCTCTCTCTTTCTCTCTCTGTATCTGTATGTCTCTCTCTTTCTCTATCTGTCTGTCTCTCTCTGTATCTGTCTGTCTTTCTCTTTCTCTCTCTGTATCTGTCTCTCTCTCTGTATCTGTCTGTCTCTCTCTTTCTCTTTCTCTCTGTATCTGTCTGTTTCTGTCTTTCTCTGTATCTGTCTCTCTCTTTCTCTCTCTGTATCTGTCTGTTTCTCTCTTTCTCTGTATCTGTCTGTCTCTCTCTTTCTCTCTCTGTATTTGTCTGTTTCTCTCTCTCTCTCTCTGTATCTGACTCTCTCTGTGTATTTGTCTGTTTCTCTCTTTCTCTCTGTATCTGTCTGTCTTTCTCTTTCTCTCTCGGTATCTTTCTGTCTCTCTCTTTATCTATCTATCTTTCTCTCTCTCTCTCTCTCTCTCTCTCTCTCTCTCTCTCTCTCTCTCGGTATCTTTCTGTCTCTCTCTTTATCTATCTGGCTTTCTCTCTCTCTCTCTCTCTCTATCCATCAATCATTTAAAATGTTAATCTAAACTCCATTTACTTTCTCTGAATTTTTCAGTTCCTCCAAAAAGATAGAACGAGTGAGAGAAAAGGGAAGTAAGAAAGAAAGGAAAGAGAGGAGAGAAACCGGCTTTTCGGCGATGCATTGAGTTGAATATCTCTCCCTCTTTAATTTTCTCACTCCTCCTCTCATCTATCATTCTCTGTCGTTAGTTATTCTGCTTTAGTTGCAGTCCTGGGGGTGGATAAGGGAGAGAGAATGGAAGAAAGAGGAGAGGGGGAGTAAGAGGTGAATCAAAGTTTTAAGCTAAAAAAACCTTTAATGATTGCTGTCAGTGTTAAGTTGTAAGTAGCAGGAAGTTGTGAAGTGAAATGTAATGATGGTTGTTTCTGCCTTCCTTTTGGATCTACTGGCTGCACATGAGATAATGATTCTAAAGGCCTGGTCCAAATCAAACCCTTTTCCCTGTGTACTGCACTAGTCCATGTGGATTTGAAGGTATATATACATACCATATACACTGTGTTTGTAGTTGGTATAAAGTTGATATAAATCAGTTATATCTAGCTAACTAAGTAACAAACTAAGTAACAAATGAATGAACTAACTAACTGGTTTATCCACCTTTTCCTCAAATGGAATTATTCACTAAACAGGAAATTACCACTTCCTGTCCCAGTTTGCCACCTCATCCCTCTTCCTACATTAACCATAATGGATGTCCCAGTTTTCCACCTCATCCCTCTTCCTACATGAACCATAATGGATGTCCCAGTTTGCCACCTCATCCCTCTTCCTACATTAACCATAATGGATGTCCCAGTTTGCCACCTCATCCCTCTTCCTACATTAACCATAATGGATGTCCCAGTTTGCCACCTCATCCCTCTTCCTACATTAACCATAATGGATGTCTCAGTTTGCCACCTCATCCCTCTTCCTACATTAACCATAATGGATGTCCCAGTTTGCCACCTCATCCCTCTTCCTACATTAACCATAATGGATGTCCCAGTTTGCCACCTCATCCCTCTTCCTACATTAACCATAATGGATGTCTCAGTTTGCCACCTCATCCCTCTTCCTACATTAACCATAATGGATGTCCCAGTTTGCCACCTCATCCCTCTTCCTACATGAACCATAATGGGTGTCCCAGTTTGCCACCTCATCCCTCTTCCTACATGAACCATAATGGATGTCCCAGTTTGCCACCTCATCCCTCTTCCTACATTAACCATAATGGATGTTCCAGTTTGCCACCTCATCCCTCTTCCTACATTAACCATAATGGATGTCCCAGTTTGCCACCTCATCCCTCTCCCTACATTAACCATAATGGATGTCCCAGTTTGCCACCTCATCCCTCTTCCTACATTAACGATAATGGATGTCCCAGTTTGCCACCTCATCCCTCTTCCTACATTAACCATAATGGATGTCCCAGTTTGCCACCTCATCCCTCTTTCTACATTAACCATAATGGATGTCCCAGTTTGCCACCTCATCCCTCTTTCTACATTAACCATAATGGATGTCCCAGTTTGCCACCTCATCCCTCTTCCTACATTAACCATAATGGATGTCCCAGTTTGCCACCTCATCCCTCTTCCTACATTAACCATAATGGATGTCCCAGTTTGCCACCTCATCCCTCTTCCTACATTAACCATAATGGATGTCCCAGTTTGCCACCTCATCCCTCTTCCTACATTAACCATAATGGATGTCCCAGTTTGCCACCTCATCCCTCTTTCTACATTAACCATAATGGATGTCCCAGTTTGCCACCTCATCCCTCTTCCTACATTAACCATAATGGATGTCCCAGTTTGCCACCTCATCCCTCTTCCTACATTAACCATAATGGATGTCCCAGTTTGCCACCTCATCCCTCTTCCTACATTAACCATAATGGATGTCCCAGTTTGCCACCTCATCCCTCTTCCTACATTAACCATAATGGATGTCCCAGTTTGCCACCTCATCCCTCTTCCTACATTAACCATAATGGATGTCCCAGTTTGCCACCTCATCCCTCTTCCTACATTAACCATAATGGATGTTCCAGTTTGCCACCTCATCCCTCTCCCTACATTAACCATAATGGATGTCCCAGTTTGCCACCTCATCCCTCTTCCTACATTAACCATAATGGATGTCCCAGTTTGCCACCTCATCCCTCTTCCTACGTTAACCATAATGGATGTCCCAGTTTGCCACCTCATCCCTCTTCCTACATTAACCATAATGGATGTTCCAGTTTGCCACCTCATCCCTCTTCCTACATTAACCATAATGGATGTCCCAGTTTGCCACCTCATCCCTCTCCCTACATTAACCATAATGGATGTCCCAGTTTGCCACCTCATCCCTCTTCCTACATTAACCATAATGGATGTCCCAGTTTGCCACCTCATCCCTCTTCCTACATTAACCATAATGGATGTCCCAGTTTGCCACCTCATCCCTCTTCCTACATTAACCATAATGGATGTCCCAGTTTGCCACCTCATCCCTCTTCCTACATTAACCATAATGGATGTCCCAGTTTGCCACCTCATCCCTCTTCCTACATTAACCATAATGGATGTCCCAGTTTGCCACCTCATCCCTCTTCCTATATTAACCATAATGGATGTCCCAGTTTGCCACCTCATCCCTCTTCCTACATTAACCATAATGGATGTCCCAGTTTGCCACCTCATCCCTCTTCCTACATTAACCATAATGGATGTCCCATTTTGCCACCTCATTCCTCTTCCTACATTAACCATAATGGATGTTCCAGTTTGCCACCTCATCCCTCTCCCTACATTAACCATAATGGATGTCCCAGTTTGCCACCTCATCCCTCTTCCTACATTAACCATAATGGATGTCCCAGTTTGCCACCTCGTCCCTCTTCCTACGTTAACCATAATGGATGTCCCAGTTTGCCACCTCATCCCTCTTCCTACATTAACCATAATGGATGTTCCAGTTTGCCACCTCATCCCTCTTCCTACATTAACCATAATGGATGTCCCAGTTTGCCACCTCATCCCTCTCCCTACATTAACCATAATGGATGTCCCAGTTTGCCACCTCATCCCTCTTCCTACATGAACCATAATGGATGTCCCAGTTTGCCACCTCATCCCTCTTCCCACATTAACCATAATGGATGTCCCAGTTTGCCACCTCATCCCTCTTCCTACATTAACCATAATGGATGTCCCAGTTTGCCACCTCATCCCTCTTCCTACATTAACCATAATGGATGTCCCAGTTTGCCACCTCATCCCTCTTCCTACATTAACCATAATGGATGTCCCAGTTTGCCACCTCATCCCTCTTCCTACATTAACCATAATGGATGTCCCAGTTTGCCACCTCATCCCTCTTCCTACATTAACCATAATGGATGTCCCAGTTTGCCACCTCATCCCTCTTCCTACATTAACCATAATGGATGTCCCAGTTTGCCACCTCATCCCTCTCCCTACATTAACATTAAGACTGGATGTTCCAGTCTGAAAAGGGCACACAAATCAAATCCACTTTATTTCAACCTGGCCATCGGAACACAATAAACCATTACACCCAAAGGATTGTTCCGGCAGACCTTTCAAATAAAATAGCCATTTCCAGGCAATTGCCACTCAGGCCAGCGTCGTGGTGAGGGCGTAAATAGACACGTCTGCTACCATTGTTTTCCTTTCTGTCTTATTCACGATTAAATTACTTGTTTATCTTCTCACAATGCAAACACACCTTTGGCGAGAATCCTTCTGTTCTGTTCCGTTTTACATTTTGTATCAGCCATAATCATCATTTCCTCTGAGCTGAGGTCAAGCACATTGTGTGTAACAGGTAGAGGGTTCTATGCCTAATGCACAAGACAACAAGACAGCCTGTCTAAGATAGGGGGAGTGATAGGGGGGAGAGAGAGAAGGGGGAGTGATGAGTCGGCTCTAATCACCCTTTAATTATCTCTTAACCTTTTATCTCTCCCTTTCTCTTTTACTCTCCTGTCTGTTCCTCATTCCCGACTTTCTGCTTTCTCTGTCTACATCTCCTCCACTCATCTCCTAATATCTGTCTCTCTGTCTCTCTGTCTCTCTGTCACTCTGTCACTCTCACTCTCGCTTTCTGCTTCTGTCTCAATTCAATTTCACTGTAAGGGCTTTATTGGCATGGGAAAAACATGTTAACATTGCCAATGTAAGTGAAGTAGATAATAAACAAAAGTGAAATAAACAATACAAATGAACAGTAAACTTTACTTTAAGTTCCAAAAGAATAAAGACAATTCAAATGTCATATTATGTCTGAATACAGTGTTCTAATGATGTGCAAATGGTTAAAGAACACAAGGGAAAATAAATAAACATAAATATGGGTTGTATTTACAATGGTGTTTGTTCTTCACTGGTTGCCCTTTTCTTGTGGCAACAGGTGGGCGAGCATGTCCCCGTTCACATCGACGGAGCTGCAGCTTCAAGTTCCTCGGTGTCAATGTCACCAAGGACTTGAAAATGTCCACACACGCACAGTTGTGAAGAAGGTGCGACAGCGCCTCTTCCCTCTCAGGAGGCTGAAACGTTCTTCAGCTGCACTATTTGAGAGAATCTTGACTGGCTACATCACTGCTTGTTATGGCAACAGCACCGCCCTCGATCGCATGGCGCTACAGACAGTGGTGCGGACAGGCCAGTGCATCACTGGGGCCGAGCTCCCTGCCATCCAGGACCTCTATACCAGGCGGTGTGAAAGGAAGACTCCAGCCACCCAGGCCACAGACTGCTCTCTCTGCTTCCTCATGACAAGCGGTACCGATACATCAAGTCTGAAAAGCCGTAAACCCTCTCATGAAAAATAAAGATTGAGAGAGCGAGCAACAGTAAACCTTACCTGTATTATTAGTGGATATGAAATGGAGCTTTCAGCTTTACCACACCATTAAACATATGTTTTCCTGAAGACCTCTGCCTTTTTTAGTGACGTTGGTGGACTTTTATAGAGGCAAGCAGGTCGATAGGGATGGTAGAAGAGAAGTGATGGTGGGAGTAAGGCAGTCTGGGAATTGTGCTCCTGGGAATTGACAGGATAGGGATTACCATGTGCTGTAAATCACTGTCAGTCACTTGGCTTGTGGAGGATCTTCGCCCCTCGCCTCAATGTAGCAAATCCATTGAGTTAAAACCAATAGCAGCTGATATCCATATACTGTACCATGATTTGGGCCATGACTTTATCCTGACCACAAAAAACAACAGCTGTGGTTTGCTCTGTAAAATATGATCTGCATCTCTGTGAACACATGGCAATTCCCTCTGGCTATTCAGAGCCAGCAGAGTATTCCTGCGTCATGCATATTCACATGCTGGAAACACTGCCTTCTCACTCTCCAAATGGAAAAGTATAGGACTAGTATAGCTCTACTGGGGATGGTGAGAACAGCTTGTTGGACACACACACACACACACACACACACACACACACACACACACACACACACACACACACACACACACACACACTCATAGTGACTCTACACACAAGCACACACACTCATATTTACATATCTACCTCTTTCACTCCAGTATCCCTGTACATTGTAAATATGGTATTGGAACTGACCCTGTATATAACTTCTTACTGTCTTGTGTTCTTCTTATTTTAATTTCTTGTGTGTTTTTGTTCTACCTTCTGTTATTTGTAGTGTTAAATTGTTATTGATTACTGCATTGTTGGGTTTGGAGCTGGCAAGACAGGCATTTCATTGTACTGGTGCACGTGACATTCAAACATGAATCTAGAAACATATGATAAGCAAAAAGTTTGTGAGAATCAATAATAACTATCATTTAGTCTCAGTTGTCTTTTACCAACCTACAACCAAGACAGCCTGTCTAAGATAACTCAGAAATGCTTATTAAAACATTTTTTACATAATTCAGAAAGAAATAAACACATATTATTTGCATTGGGGGCGGCAGGAACAGTCTATACACCTCTGCTTGACCAAGGAAAATCAGAGAGGCAGATTGACATTTTGGAAAGCGGCCTGTAATTCTGAAAGCAGGGCATCGGAACAATAAACCATTACACCCAGAGAATTGTTCCGGCAGACCTTTCAAATAAAATAGCAATTTCCAGGCAATTGCCACTCAGGCCAGCGTCGTGGTGAGGCCGTAAATAGATACGTCTGCAATTCCACCATTGTTTTCCTTTCTGTCTTATTCATGATTAAATGACTTGTTTATCTTCTCACAATGCAAACACACCTTTGGCGAGAATCCTTCTGTTCTGTTCCGTTTTACATTTTGTATCATCATTTCCTCTGAGCTGAGGTCAAGCACGTTGTGTGTAACAGGTAGAGAGTTATATGCCTAATGCACTAGACAACAAGATAAAATTATTACAGTTTCTCCTTTTTTCAAATCTCTACACACAATTCCCAAAACTGCACACACAAAATGCAAAATGCAGTCCAGGAATTGGTAGGGGGGGGGGGGTCACCAGTGCTAAGCTACGCTTCATCTCTTCTCTGGCCTGGGTCTGGCCACAATACTTTGTCCACATCACAAGATACGTTTTCTCTTGCCAAACATCGAGGGAAGTATCTCCTAGCATGGCGTATCCAACCTTGGACAGAGGCAACCTCTATGTCCCCACATGGAGGGAAGTATCTCCTAGCGTGGCGTATCCAACCTTGGACAAAGGCAACCTCTATGTCCACACATGGAGGGAAGTATCTCCTAGCATGGCGTATCCAACCTTGGACAGAGGCAACCTCTATGTCCCCACATGGAGGGAAGTATCTCCTAGCATGGCGTATCCAACCTTGGACAGAGACAACATCTATGTCCCCACATGGAGGGAAGTATCTCCTAGCATGGCATATCCAACCTTGGACAGAGGCAACCTCTATGTCCCCACATGTGTCCTCCATTGCCTGGAGAAGTGGCATGCGGGCATAGGGTTGGCGATCATACACTTTCCAGCGCCAGGCTGAGAAGAATTCCTCTATGGGATTTAGAAAAGGTGAATATGGTGGTAGGTACAAAACTACAAAGTGTGGATGGGTGGCAAACCAGTTTTGGACCAGAACAGCCCGGTGAAAACTAACATTGTCCCATAAAACCACAAATCTAGCAGGCTCCTGATCTGGATCAGGGATAAGCATTGTGTAAATTGCATCCAGAAAAGTGAGCATATGGCCGGTGTTGTACGGACCCAGTGTGGCATTGTGATGGAGGACCCCGTTTTGAGTGATGGCAGCACACATAGTTATATTACCCCCACGCTGTCCAGGGACATTGGTAGTTGCCCTCTGTCCTATTACATTTCTTCCGCGGCGCCTGGTTTTGGTTGAAGCCAACCTCATCCACATAAATAAATTCACGGCGAATTACATGGGCATCCAGCTCCAATACTCTCTGTAACAGACAAAAGGATATACAGATGAGTAAATATGGTATGTCTGAAGAACTGGAAGTAGTGTTGCATACATACCTCTACAAAGTCATGTCGCATATTCTTGACTCTGTCAGAGTTTCTCTCAAATGGCACCTTGTAAATTTGTTTCATTGTCACTCGGTGCCGTTGGAGGATGCGTTGTGTGGTCGACAGGCTTACAGCATTGATGTTGTTAAATATGGTGTCATTATTCAAGATAGGCTCTCTAATCTCTCAAATCCTAATTGCATTGTTGGCCAAAACCTTATTTATAATTGCAGTCTTTTGTACATCTGTAAACAAGCGTCCTCGTCCTCCATGATGTCTTTGCCTTTCCACCCTGTACAGAATTCCAACACAGTATGTGTTCAGCATAGGAACTGTAAACAATGTACAAAAAAATTTAGTACAGCATGATAACCAACCTCATTCATTCAATGCAGTGCAGTAAATGGATGGCTTAGAGTTACAAATGTTTATGCAATACTATGCAGTCATACGTATTTTACAGTACATTACTGTAATGCTAAAATAGTCATTAGATATTTGCATACCTGTTCTCATTTTTGAAGGTTCGAATTATGGACGCCACTGTAAATCGACTCAATTTGGGCTGGACTCTCAGTCCAGCGTCTCTCAAATCGTGGTGTTGCCCTAATCTCATCAAGTGTTGCCCTAATCTCATCAGAGATGGCTCTCCTTCCTTCTCTTCTTTGCCCTCTTCTTCTTCCTCTTCCTGGCTGAGAAATAGCTTATGGTTTTGGATATTTGGTGTGTAGTTTTGCACTTTGAGTGAAAGATTTTGTGTGTAAGCAGTTGGAAAAAACTATAATAAGCATTTCTGAGTTTTTACCAATGCAAATATTATTTGCATTGGGGGCGGCAGGAACAGTCTATACACCTCTGCGTGACCAAGGAAAATCAGAGAGGCAGCTTGACATTTTGGAAAGCGGCCTGTAATTCTGAAAGCAGGGCATCCATGAAATTATCTTTTTGGTTTAAGATTCTGACTGGTGAGAAGCTGGGTTTTTGGAAAGGACTCTATCAAATTATTATTCCATCCTGTCTCCTGTAATCTTTTGGTTGAAGAGAGATGAGTACATATTATTGTAGAGTCTAGTGAAACTCTGTAGGTGTTGCATGTGGCTCAGTTACAGTATTTACACACACACATGTCAAAACATGCATCCAGGTAGAAAGGTCTCTAGTTCGAATCCCGAGCTGAGAAGGTGAAAAATCTGTTGATGTGCCCTTGAGAAAGGCACTTAACCCTAATTTTTCCAGATAATGGCAGACCTTGGCCGTGACCCCACTCTCCGAGGGTGTCTCAGAGAGAGTTGGGATATGCAAAGTAGCAGTGCGTGTGTCACGCCCTGACCATAGAGAGCCCTTGCATTCTCTATAGTGGTTTAGGTCAGGGTGTGTCTAGGGGGGTGTTCTAGAATGTGTATTTCTATGTTGGTGGTTTTGTATGGTTCCCAATTAGAAGCAGCTGGTAATCGTTGCCTCTAATTGGGGATCATATTTAGGAAGCCTATTGTTCCCACCCTGGTTGTGGGATATTGTTTAGGTTAGTGCTTTGTTGTCCTCCGTGACTGCACGATTGTTATTCTTTGTTTTAAGTTTCACTATTAAAGGTAATGAGGAACTCTACACACGCTGCGCCTTGGTCCACTCATTTCAACAAACGTGACAGAATATCCCACCAAACCAGGACCAAGCAGCGTGCCCAAAAGGGAAAGGTGTTTTGGACATGTGAAGAAGTGATGGGTTTATGCAAAACCCTTCCTTCGCGGCCACAGAAAGCCCAAGGACAACCCCAAGATTGTTTTGGGGAGGGGGCACAAGGGGTGGCCGGTCGAGCCGAGGCAAGAGCCAGAGACCGTCAGGGAGGCAATGGAGAAGTTGGGAGAGAGAGAGATGAGAGAGATGTTGTGCAAGTGTGTTCTGCTCAACATTCGACCAGAGGATCCGGTTAGCAGTCTGGTGAAACCTGTGCCGGCTCCACACATCTGGACTCCAGTGCGCCTCCCCAGCCCGGTACGTCATGTGCCTGCTCCCCTCACTCTCCCTGAAGTGCATGTCACCAGTCCGATACCACCTGTGCCGGCTCCACGCCCAGGCCTCCAGTGCGCCTCCCCAACCCAGCTCCATGGCCGGAGGTCTCCTCTGTACCGGTGCCCAGTCCAGGCACGGCATCCAACTCAGTTCCATGGCCGGAGGTCTCCTCTGTACCGGTGCCCAGTCCAGGCGCGGGGTCCAACCCAGCTCCATGGCCGGAGATCTCCTCTGTACCGGTGCCCAGTCCGGGCACGGCGTCCAACCCAGCTCCATGGCCGGATCCGTGGTCGGGGGCTACGACCCGCACCGGAGCCGCCACCGACACTATTCACCCCCCTATCCTCCCCATTTTGTTTCAGGTTTTGCGTCCGGAGTCCGCACCTTTAGGGGGGGGGGTACTGTCACGCCCTGGCAATAGAGAGCCCTTGGATTCTCTATAGTGGTTTAGGTCAGGATGTGACTAAGGGGGTGTTCTAAAATGTGTATTTCTATGTTGGTGGTTTTGTATGGTTCCCAGTTAGAGGCAGCTGGTAATCGTTGCCTCTAATTGGGGATCATATTTAGGAAGCCCTATCTCCCACCTGCTCTGTGGGATATTGTTTGTGTTAGTGTGTTTGGGCACTACGTCTTCACGTTCTTTGTAAGTTTTGTGGTTTTGTTTCTAGTTTCACTCTGTATTAAAAAAATGTGGAACTCAATGCACGCTGCGCCTTGGTCCGCTCATTTTGAAGAACGTGACAGTGTGGGGAAAATCCCTGGGGAAGCCAAGCCCCCAAAACATGCCACGTTACAACATGTGTGTTGTGATAATTGCGTTGTTTGCTCTATTACCTGTTAGTTCATATGCCTTGACACTGTGATCTACAGGCCGAGACTATAAGAAGACACAGTGGCAGAAGAAATTTAACCACACATTTGTTTCATTACAAAACCGGAGAGCAACCTCTGTCCTCCACCTCCACAGCATCATCCCTCGTTCCCACCCTCCACCTCCACAGCATCATCACTCGTTCCCTCCCTTCACCTCCACAGCATCATCCCTCGTTCCCACCCTCCACCTCCTCAGCATCATCCCTCGTTCCCACCCTCCACCTCCACAGCATCATCCTTCGTTCCCACCCTCCACCTCCACAGCATCATCCCTCGTACCCTCCCTCCACCTCCACAGCGTCATCCCTCATTCCCTCCCTTCACCTCCACAGCATCATCCCTCATTCCCTACCTCCACCTCCACAGCATCATCCCTCGTTCCCTACCTCCACCTCCACAGCATCATCCCTCGTTCCCTACCTCCACCTCCACAGCATCATCCCTCGTCCCTCCCTTCACCTCCACAGCATCATCCCTCGTTCCCACCCTCCACCTCCACAGCATCATCCCTCGTTCCCACCCTCTACCTCCACAGCATCATCCCTCATTCCCCCCCTCCACGTCCACAGCATCATCCCTCGTTCCCACCCTCCTCCTCCACGGTGTCATCCCTCGTTCCCACCCTCCACCTCCACGGCATCATCCCTCGCTCCCACCCTCCACCTCCACAGCATCATCCCTCGTTCCCTCCCTTCACCTCCACAGTATCATCCCATTACAGGAGGAAGAGAAGTGGAGACGTTTTGGCTTCCCGGGGTGGGAAAAAGGAGTGTTGAGAATGGAGATAATTCCTGATAATCCTGACGATCCTTGGATCTGGCTGGGTTCTTGTTATTGTAGGGGCAGACTGTAACAGAGGGTGACGTTATCAGTGATTGGAACAAGGAGTGTAACAGCAATCTGATGTTATGAATACATGTATGAATATCCAGTATTTTTTGTGTTCATTCTTTGCTCCTCTATGGGAATGGTGACATTGGTCATTTGTCAACATGACAGCAGGTTCACATCAGATGTGAATAATTAAAACCCTCCACGACGCCCCCTTCTCAGCCCTACACTCTTCTGAGCATGTTCTCAAATTAACAGTACATCTGACCTTGATTGATGGAGAGAAAGAGAGAAGGGGGGGGGGGGGGGGGGAGAGAGAGAGAGATAAAGGGGGGGAGAGAGAGAGAGATAAAGGGGGGGAGAGAGAGAGCGAGAGAGAGAGAGCCAGTGATGGAGAGAGATGCTGTAACTGATTGATGGATAAATATAAATATCTAAGCAGCCTAATTGATGGGGATTTTACTTTAAGGTATACATGAGAGGGGGAGACAGGGGGGAGACAGGGGGGGTGCTCTGTTTCCCTGACAGAGAGAAAGAATGACACATTATCAGGTCACAGCAGACCAGCAGTGTGCTGTTCTATGACTCTCTTCCTCCCTCGTTCCCCACCTGTACAGCATCATCCCTCGTTCCTTACCTCCACCTCCACAGCATCATCCCTCGTTCCCTACCTCCACCTCCACAGCATCATCCAACTTTCCCTACCTCCACCTCCACAGCATCATCCCTCATTCCCTCCCTTCACCTCCACAGCATCATCCCTCGTTCCATACCTCCACCTCCACAGCATCATCCCTCGTTCCCTACCTCCACCTCCACAGCATCATCCCTCATTCCCTCCCTTCACCTCCACAGCATCATCCCTCGTTCCACACCTCCACCTCCACAGCATCATCCCTCGTTCCCTACCTCCACCTCCACAGCATCATCCCTCGTTCCCTACCTCCACCTCCACAGCATCATCCAACTTTCCCTACCTCCACCTCCACAGCATCATCCCTCATTCCCTACCTCCACCTCCACAGCATCATCCCTCGTTCCCTCCCTCCACCTCCACAGCATCATCCCTCGTTCCCTACCTCCACCTCCACAGCATCATCCCTCGTTCCCTACCCTCACCTCCACAGTCTCATCCCTCGTTCCCACCATCCACCTCCACGGTGTCATCCCTCATTCCCTCCCTCCACCTTCACATAATCATCCCTCGTTCTCACCCTCCACCTCCAGTGTCATCCCTCATTCCCTACCTCCACCTCCACAGCATCATCACTCGTTCCCACCCTCCACCTCCAGTGTCATCCCTCGTTCCCTCCCTATACCTCCACAGCATCATCCTTCCTTCCCTCCTTCGACCTCCACAGATTCCTTCCTCGTTACCTCCCTCCACCTCCCCATAGTCCTTTCTCGTTCCCTCCCTCCACCTCCACAGATTCCTTCCACGTTCCCTTCCTCCACCTCCACATAGTCCTTCCTCGTTCCCTCCCTCCACCTCCACAGAGTCCTTCCACGTTCTCTTCCTCCACAGAATCCTTCCTTGTTACCTCCCTTCACCTCCACAGATTCCTTCCTCGTTCCCTCCCTCCACCTCCACAGAGTCCTTCCTCGTTCCCTCCCTCCACCTCCACAGAGTCATTCCTCATTCCCTCCCGCCACTTCCACATAGTCCTTCCACGTTCCCTCCCTCCACCTCCACAGAGTCCTTCCATGTTCCCTCCCTCCACCTCCACAGAGTCCTTCCTCGTTCCCTCCCTCCACCTTCACAGAGTCCTTCCTCGTTCCCTCCCTCCACCTTCACAGAGTCCTTCCTCGTTCCCTCCCTCCACCTCCACAGTGTCATCCCTCACCTTATCCTCCTCACAGTCTGTGGGAGACAAGTTTCCCTCCCCTTCCCTCCTCTCATAGTTGTTATCAAATCTGTCCATTTCTAAAATCTTTGACATCCAAGACCGTTAAGAAGGGAGAAGCACTGTCAAAGTTTACAATGGAGGTGCCATCTCCCAACTGCAGTATGAAAAATATACATTTTAAAAGAAACTGACAGAGAGAGAGAGAGAACTGGTAACAAGAAGAATGTGCTCCAATTATTTCACAAATACAGAGGTGTCTTGGAGTCAGGGGGCCAAAATAGAGAAACTGCTATGTTTAATGCAAAACCCCATTCAAACAGATAACCCACTAACATATTCTACAAATCCAGCCAGTATGCCTGCATGACTCTATAACATAGTATACAAACCCAGCCAGTATGCCTTCAGGTCTCTGTAACATAGTCTACAAACACAGCCAATATGCCTGCAGGACTCTGTAACATAGTCTACAAACCCAGCCAGTATGCCTGCATGACTCTATAGCATAGTCTACAAACCCAGCCAGTATGCCTGCATGACTCTATAACATAGTCTACAAACACAGCCAGTATGCCTGCAGGACTCTATAACATAGTCTACAAACACAGCCAATATGCCTGCATGACTCTGTAACATAGTCTACAAACACAGCCAATATGCCTGCATGACTCTATAACATAGTCTACAAACACAGCCAATATGCCTTCATGACTCTGTAACATAGTCTACAAACACAGCAAGTATGCCTGCAGGACTCCGTAACATAGTCTACAAACCCAGCCAGTATGCCTGCAGGACTCTGTAACATAGTCTACAAACACAGCAAGTATGCCTGCAGGACTCCGTAACATAGTCTACAAACCCAGCCAGTATGCCTGCAGGACTCTATAACATAGTGTACAAACCCAGCCAGTATGCCTGCAGGACTCTATAACATAGTGTACAAACCCAGCCAGTATGCCTGCAGGACTCTGTAACATAGTGTACAAACCCAGCCAGTATGCCTGCAGGACTCTGTAACATAGTGTACAAACCCAGCCAGTATGCCTGTTGAACTCTATAGAGGTGTGTGGGATGAATGGACGTCACTACAGTCAGTATTGAGGTCAGAACTACAGGAAACAAGCATATTTAATAAATGAGAGCTGTCATATACCTGATGAGTGCTGCTGACGTCATTCCTGACTGCTGCTGTGTGTGTCCTGTCTGGACACTGTATGTGGCTGTGAGGGACACAGTGTGTAGGAGATAGTGTGGGGTAAAGTGGAGAGTACTGCGTCACGTGTGTGTGTGTGTGTGTGTGTGTGTGTGTGTGTGTGTGTGTGTGTGTGTGTGTGTGTGTGTGTGTGTGTGTGTGTGTTGGTGTGGGTGTTTATGTGTGTCTGTGTTAGCGCTTCAGTGACCAAATAAATTTTAATGTGTGTATGTGAATGTTTATGTTGTGTATGTTGTGCAGTTTGTGCATCAGTTATGACTGTTTCAGTGTGTATGTGTTGTGCAGTTTGTGCATCAGTTATGACTGTTTCAGTGTGTGTCTACAACAATGAGTGTCTGCAGAGTATGTAAGTTTGTGTGTTTCTATCAATCATACATTATGCATTGAAGTTTATACCCATCTTTATAGCTATCTCTCTTTCCCTCTCTCTCTTCCAATCATCCTCTCCCTCCTTCTCTCCCTCACCCACACTCTTCTCTTTTCCTTCCTCCTGGTCCTTCTTTTCCTTTCCTTCCTACTGGTCATGTTTAATGGAGATGTTTTTATAATGCTTGGTTGGTCCAAACATACCAAGAGGGTATTTCAACATATTAAAACTATTGAAAAACCTTGTGAAGGAAGGAATGTTCTTTATTTTCATAGAATAGAGAATACATGTAATGAGAGGGAAAGAGAAACAGAGAGAGAAGGATACATTTTTCTCTGTGGGTAAAGGATTAGCATTTGATCACTCATGTTCTCTGTCTCCCTCTCTCTTTCCCTCTACCCCCCTCTACCTCCCTCTACCTCCCTCTCTCTCTCTCTCTCTTTTCTTTCTTTGTCTCTTCTCTATGCATTTCCTTCTTTCTTTTTCTCTTTCTCTCTACTTGCTATCTTACCGTAGTTTCCCGTTCCCCAGCACTTTCTCTGCTTCTTCAAATAATATTTGTTCTTGGACAGATCCACAGGTGTTTTGGCTCTGTTCGAGACCAAGAGTAGGGTCAAGTTGCCCCTAGACACTGATCTTTAGTATCTTCTGGTATTTATTTTTTCATCATCATGGTGATTTTCCATTTTGCATTATCATGATGTGACCGGTGACAGTCTTTCATGTTGAAAGTCCAACATCTTGACTGCTGACATGCAAAATATTTTGGGACTGTATCAAAAGTGGACTAATGAAACAAATACCAAAATTTAGTTTTGGAGTGGATTTTCGTTTACGGTTATGTTTGGTGGAGGGGAAGCTGATCCTAGATCTGTAACTTCACCCTGGAGTGTTAGAGACCAGAATGCCAGATGTCAACAAACACAGGACTGAGTAATGTCACTAAATGAGAAACCAACTGTGTACTTAGTGTGTCACTCTACTGTCATACTTAGTGTGTCACTCAGGAAGACATCTGAGATGCGAGCAGTTCCAAAGGCGGAGCTGAATTACTATCGTCCTGTGGCGTTAACATCAGTCGTTGTGAGCATTTGATACTCACACGTCTCAGGTCTCATAAAGACAGAGCCCTTGACTCAATGCAGTTTGCATACAGGAAGAACAGACCAGTGGAGGATGAAATCCTGACAGTGTTGCACAGTGCCGTGACACACCTGGAGAGGCCTCACTCTTATATGCACATCCTTTTCCTGGACTTCTCCTTTGCTTTTAACTGCATGTAGCCTCACCTTGTCTGTGACAAACTCTCCCAACAGGCGGGTGGACCCCACAAGGTAAGACCCTAGCCTTACCACCCAGACAGGTGGACCCCACAAGGTAAGACCCTAGCCTTACCACCCAGGCTGGTGGACCACCACCTGGTGGACCCCAACCTTACCACCCAGGCGGGTGGACCACCACCTGGTGGACCCTAGCCTTACTACCCAGGCAGGTGGACCACCACCTGGTGGACCCCAGCCTTACCACCCAGGCAGGTGGACCCCACAAGGTAGCCTTACCACCCAGGCAGGTGGACCACCACCTGGTGGACCCCAACCTTACCACCCAGGTGGATGGACCACCACCTGGTGGACCCCAGCCTTACCACCCAGGCAGGTGGACCCCACAAGGTAAGACCCTAGCCTTACCACCAAGGTGGGTGGACCACCACCTGGTGGACCCCAGCCTTACCACCCAGGCAGGTGGACCATCACCTGGTGGACTCCAACCTTGCCACCCAGGCGGGTGGACCACCACCAGGTGGACCCCAGCTTTACCACCCAGGCGGGTGGACCCCAACCTTACCACTCAGGCAGGTGGACCACCACCTGGTGGACCCTAGCCTTACCTTGTGGATGCTGGACTTCCTGCTGAACAGGGGGCTGTCACGTTACACCATCCCTATCTTACATCCCTATCTTACACCATCCCTATCCCTATCCACAATGTCCTAGCAGAACTTACACCATCCCGATCTCTATCCACAATGTCCTAGCAGAACTTACACCATCCCCATCTCTATCCACAATGTCTTAGCAGAACTTACACCATCCCCATCTCTATCCACAATGTCCTAGGACAGATGTAGGATGCTGAATAGTGGGACATAGGACGGATGTAGGATGCTGAACAGTGGGACATAGGACAGATGCAGGATGCTGAACAGTGAGACATAGGACAGACGTAGGATGCTGAACAGTGAGACATTGGACAGACGTAGGATGCTGAACAGTGGGACATAGGACAGATGTAGGATGCTGAACAGTGAGACATAGGACAGATGTAGGATGCCGAACAGTGGGACATAGGACAGATGTAGGATGCTGAACAGTGAGACATACGACATATGTAGGATGCTGAACAGTGGGACATAGGACGGATGTAGGATGCTGAACAGTGAGACATAGGACAGATGTAGGATGCTGAACAGTGAGAGAGAGGACAGATGTAGGATGCTGAACAGTGAAAGAGAGGACAGATGTAGGATGCTGAACAGTGAGACATAGGACAGATGTAGGATGCTGAACAGTGAGACATAGGATGGATGTAGGATGCTGAACAGTGAGACATAGGACAGATGTAGGATGCTGAACAGTGAGAGAGAGGACAGATGTAGGATGCTGAACAGTGAGAGAGAGGACAGATGTAGGATGCTAAACAGTGAGACATAGGACAGATGTAGGATGCTGAAGAGTGGGACATAGGACGGATGTAGGATGCTGAACAGTGAGACATAGGACAGATGTAGGATGCTGAACAGTGAGAGAGAGGACAGATGTAGGATGCTGAACAGTGAGACATAGGTCAGATGTAGGATGCTGAACAGTGGGACATACGACAGATGTAGGATGCTGAATAGTGAGACATAGGACAGATGTAGGATGCTGAACAGTGGGACATAGGACAGATGTAGGATTCTGAACAGTGAGACATAGGAGAGATGTAGGATGCTGAACAGTGGGACATAGGACATATGTAGGATGCTGAACAGTGGGACAAAGAACGGATGTAGGATGCTGAACAGTGAGACATAGGACAGATGTAGGATGCTGAACAGTGAGAGAGAGGACAGATGTAGGATGCTAAACAGTGAGACATAGGACAGATGTAGGATGCCGAACAGTGAGACATAAGACAGATGTAGGATGCCGAACAGTGGGACATAGGACAGATGTAGGATGCTGAACAGTGAGACATAGGACAGATGTAGGATGCTGAACAGTGGGATATAGGACGGATGTAGGATGCTGAACAGTGAGACATAGGACAGATGTAGGATGCTGAACAGTGAGAGAGAGGACAGATGTAGGATGCTGAACAGTGAGAGAGAGGACAGATGTAGGATGCTGAACAGTGAGAGAGAGGACAGATGTAGGATGCTGAACGGTGAGACATAGGACAGATGTAGGATGCTGAACAGTGGGACATAGGACGGATGTAGGATGCTGAACAGTGAGAGAGAGGACAGATGTAGGATGCTGAACAGTGGGACATAGGACAGATGTAGGATGCTGAATAGTGGGACATAGGATGGATGTAGGATGCTGAACAGAGAGACATAGGACAGATGTAGGATGCTGAACAGTGAGAGAGAGGACAGATGTAGGATGCTGAACAGTGGGACATAGGACAGATGTAGGATGCTGAACAGTGGGACATAGGATGGATGTAGGATGCTGAACAGTGAGACATAGGACAGATGTAGGATGCTGAACAGTGAGAGAGAGGACAGATGTAGGATGCTGAACAGTGAGAGAGAGGACAGATGTAGGATGCTGAACAGTGAGACATAGGTCAGATGTAGGATGCTGAACAGTGGGACATAGGACAGATGTAGGATGCTGAATAGTGACACATAGGACAGATGTAGGATGCTGAACAGTGGGACATAGGACAGATGTAGGATTTCTGAACAGTGAGACATAGGAGAGATGTAGGATGCTGAACAGTGGGACATAGGACATATGTAGGATGCTGAACAGTGGGACATAGGACGGATGTAGGATGCTGAAGAGTGGGACATAGGACAGATGTAGGATGCTGAACAGTGAGACATAGGACAGATGTAGGATGCTGAACAGTGAGAGAGAGGACAGATGTAGGATGCTGAACAGTGAGAGAGAGGACAGATGTAGGATGCTGAACAGTGTGACATAGGACAGATGTAGGATGCTGAACAGTGAGACATAGGACAGATGTAGGATGCTGAACAGTGAGAGAGAGGACAGATGTAGGATGCTGAACAGTGGGACATAGGACATATGTAGGATGCTGAATAGTGGGACATAGGACAGATGTAGGATGCTGAACAGTGTGGCCTAGGACAGATGTAGGATGCTGAACAGTGAGACATAGGACAGATGTAGGATGCTTAACAGTGAGACATAGGAAAGATGTAGGATGCTGAACAGTGAGACATAGGACAGATGTAGGATGCTGAACAGGAATGCAACGGACAGATGTAGGATGCTGAACAGTGGGACATAGGACAGATGTAGGATGCTTAACAGTGAGACATAGGACAGATGTAGGATGCTGAACAGTGAGACATAGGACAGATGTAGGATGCTGAACAGTGAGACATAGGTCAGATGTAGGATGCTGAACAGTGGGACATATGACAGACGTAGGATGCTGAACAGTGGGACATAGGACAGATGTAGGATGCTGAACAGTGGGACATAGGACAGACGTAGGCACAATACATGGTCGGACAGTAGACTGCAGAGACTGAATATGTGAAAACGTAAATGTGTGACTTGTGTGCTTTCCAGTGTTTCTGTACTGCATGTAATATATTGTGCTGTGTTAGTGTATTTGTATGCTGACGTCATGAAATGAATGTAACTGGACAATGAAGTATATCGTATCGTATACATTATACAGTAGGCTATGGTATAATACACAGCAAGATCAGCTCAGTATATGTACTACTTAAATAACTGAGGTATTATTCACTTTTACTGATAAGAAAAGGGTGACCAACTACACCCTATTTCATAATCACACAGCATTGACATCCGGGGCTTGACACACACGCATGCACACACACACACACGCATGCACACACACACGCATGCACACACACACACACGTACACACACACACACACACACACACACACACACACACACACACACACACACACACACACACACACACACACACACACACACACACACACACACACACACACACACACACACACACACACACACACACACACACACACACACACACACACACAAAGCCTATAATCAAACATTCACCTGAGTACCATTTGAGGAAGGCCTGATAAGGTAGCAGAGGAAGTGACAAACAGTCTACACCCTTCTCTGCATTCCTACAGTACCGTGGCCCTGTCAGAGCAGTCCAGACTTTACATGGGATCACATACAGGAGTATCACAGGAGGATCGCATACAGGAAGAGGAGAGGAAGAGAAGAAGACAGAAGCCTGAGGAGACTGACAGAGAGTGTCAGAGAGAGGTGTGACAAGTAGAGAATTATTGTTTTTGAGTCGTCAGGGAGAGGAGGCAGGGGGAGCTCATAGAGAGAGAGAGAGAGAGAGAGAGCTGTCCAAAGAAGTGGAAGAGAGATCAAAGTGCAAAGAGATCAACAGTGAAAAAAAACTCGGTGAGAAAACAAAAAATAGACATCTACAATCGGTTTGAGTAGGTTAAAAGGTAGAACCACCGTACAGTACTGTACTTGACAGCCGGATTTGACCAGAACTAGCATCGCCATGGTGACCCTGGACACGCGGACCCTGACGGTGCCCGTGGGCATCGTGAGAATGCTGGAGGTGGTCCTCACCTGTATCTCCTTCAGCCTGGTGGCCTCGGTGGGTCACTTCGGCTCATCCTACTGGGCCTGGTGCATGTTCACCTGGGTCTTCTGTTGCTTCGTCACCCTCCTCATCCTCATCATGGAGTTCACCACCCTCAATGCCCGGGTGCCCATCTCCTGGGACGACTTCACCACCGCCTTTGCCATGCTGTCCACGCTCATGGTGGGTAACGTCCACGTCGTCTTTTGTCTGTGGGTTAGACTATAAGGGGTAGAATCCAGATAACACACCTAAATATTAGTGTTAATGTGTGACAGTTACATTTGAGACGATATAAGCATTGAAAACTAGAGTAGAGATGGATGTGTGTAGTTTACTTTTGTGTAATTGTAAATCAATTAAAAGGCGATTTTTGGGAAATTACACATCAATCTTCCCTGCCATAGATTAGACTTCTGTTCGAGGAGGTGTACTTGTACATCACACTGCTTCATGCATCAGAAACAGGAGTTAGGTTCCAGCACCTACGGGCCGTTCTGGCCAAGATAAGGCTACTTACTTTTTTATAAATATATTTTGCCCTTATATAGTGAGTATCAGCCCTGGACCTTGATCAGACAGTTGTTGTTATCATACGGTACATGAACAAAGTGGTTAAATGAAACATGCAATATTTTAGTACCACTTAGAGTTGTTGGTCGATCCAATAATGGCAGCAATCGCTAGTCGTGTGCATACATTTACTCTCACACTAATTGCGAATGAACTTATACTGAGACATAGACGCCAGCAGATACTGATGTGGTAATAGTCATTTCTAATTGCTAGTTCCACTGAACTAGAACAAGTTATTGATCAAAGTGATGATCTCATCTTCAGTATGTCACAACAGCAAGGCAGCTAATCTATCTTTTTCTCTAGTGTAGTCCATATATCACCTCTAGTCAGATCAGTGAGAAAATTGGATAAATGCAATTAAAGGAAAGGCGTTTAACCATTAATAAGGTGTGCGTTGGAGTTCCTGTAGCTTTGCCAATATTTTGGAATGGTTTATTGAGTAGGAGCTACATTGGTAGTAGATTAAGTAGAAGTATCAGGTGATACGCATAGAACTTTGACAACTTTAATGAGTCAATTAAGTCCACTGACATTCAATGTTATTGTCTTCAAACTCTGATGTTGTTTATTAAATTCCATTGCTGTTATTCATCCACCATCATCATCTATTGTCTTGGGCTTTAACAGGTGCTGGCTGCCTCCATCATCTACCCCACGTTCTTCACGTGTGTCTCCTGCGGGAAGCAGATCGCCGCCACCGTCATTTCCTGTCTGGCCTTCCTCTTGTACGCCACGGAGGTGGGCCTGATCCGGGCCAAACCCGGCGAGATCAGCGGCTTCCTCTCCACCGTCCCGGGCCTCCTCAAGGTCCTCGAGGCCTTCGTGGCCTGCATCATCTTCATCTCTCTGGACCATGGCTCCTACTCGCGGTTCCCAGGGCTCCAGTGGTGCGTGGCGGTCTATTCGCTATGTTTCATCTTCGCCCTCATCATCATCCTCTTTACTATCTGCCGCCTGCTGTCGCTCTTCCCGTTCCCGTTCGACAAGGTGCTGACGGGCTACAACGTGCTGGCCGTGCTGATGTACATGACGTGCGTGGTGATATGGCCTCTCTATAGCTTCCAGAACAACCACAGCAGACCCAGCGGGTGTGGCCGCAACTGCTACTGGGATAACCAGGTTGTAGTGGCGTTCATGACCTGTTTCAACCTTGTGGTTTACATTGTGGACACGGTCTACTCTTTCAGGCTGGTGTTCTTCGTCACCCCGGCTTAGGACAAAGGTCAAAGGTCACCCACCTTACCCAACCTGAGAACTGGCCCTGAAACACAGTGCCGGATCTTAAACAATAGACTGAACTTTGCTTTTGTATAAATACAGCAACCTGTAACCATGCTGTTTTTTTAGAACACTAATTGGTATTGGGAGAACGTCTCTGTATGGTGGATAATAACCGTTTTACTGGGAAAGATTACATTGTGAATGATAATGCTTCTTCATGGATGAAATGGGGTTATAATACTGCTAGCAATTCACAAACCATGAGGTGGATAAGAATGTTCTGAATGCTTGGATCCGTACGTAGATTCAATGTATATTTTGTCTTCCCGTCTTTAAAATACACAAGGAACTATGCAGTGCGCCCTACGCAGTCCACATGGGCTGTAATCAAAGTGAATAGAAAGATCAAAGAGCTGTTCATTTTATTCTCATATTCTGTTCTCCATTTCATCTCTGTCTCTCTGGCCTTGATTCAATCAGTTCAGCGTTAACCACCGATAACCCGCAACTGCATAGCAGATCATTGGTTTTACTGATTTGACAGCTCCAACGATATTACACCTTTGTCATGGCCCAAATAAAAACAGATCTGCTATGCAGTTGTCGGCTATCACAGCTCTTCCTCTCTCTCTCTCTCTCTCTCTCTCTCTCTCTCTCTTCTCTCTCTCTCCCCTGTACCTACTCTAATCCTGACAAACATGCAATCCAGACAGATATGACAGAATTCAGCTCAAACATGAATCTGAATGAGTAAAACATAACTATTGACATTTAGCTGACGTGACCAAATTGTTTTAATAATGTTATATAACAATAAAATAAAGAAAACATTTGCTTAACACCTATTCTCTTTCTACAACACTGTTAAAGGACATTCAGCAACGCTCCCTCCCTCCCCCTGTTTGCTAGGATGTGTCTGCTATGAGAGGCCCATTGGATGAAATGGCATGGGATGTCGAGGTCCAGCCCAGGGCTTTGCTTTCATGTCTCTTTCTGTGTTTGCTGAGTGCGGCGGGGAAGCCGACAGCGAGATAAGTCTCAACCACACTCCGCTCCGTCCCACCTGGATGACATCACTCTCTTACACAGGCAGCATCTGAATCCCTCACGGACCGTGGCTTACCACAGATTCGATTTGATAGGGAACATATTGGGCCATTCTGAGGCTGCTAAACTAATTATAATTTCTAAAAAGACAGCAGAATAATTGTGGTTGGTGATCTGTTTATGGTAATGATGTCAAGGTCTCTCATGCCCACACTTTGTTTTGTGATACACATGGCAGGGGTTATTCCTTCCTTCATGAGAGAAATTAAGTTAAGTGACGAATGAAGAATCATTGTTCCAAAACAGAAGCCAACAGAATGATGGAGGTTCCTGATCTGATTATGGTAATGAAGTCAAGGTCTTTTATGTCCACATCTTTTCTTCTGTCTTGCAACCTTTGACAGGGATTATTGATTTGTTCAAAAGAGAAATGAAGTTATGTTGCTGCTGTCTCCTTGGCACAGATCAAGAGGGAGGTAAAAGTGAAAAATGGATGAGGCAGATATAGAGAGAGGGAGAAGGGAGAGTGGGAGAGAACGAGAGAGAAATAGAGAGAGAGAAGAGGGAGAGGGAGATAGAAGGAGAAGTATATAGAGAGAGGAGAAGGAGGAATAATATGAGGGTATATAACAGTGAGAGGGAGTTAGGCAATGCACTGACAATATTTAAAGGGATCATTGTCCTTCAGTTGAGACAGCTGCTGCTGTTGACACAACCATGCAATCTCCATAGACAAACATTGGCAGTAGAGTCAATTAATCAAAACAATTGTACATCTCGGTGAACTCATTTTTCATTATTGTGTATCCCTAGTGGCACCAGTGAATCCAAATGTAATACATTTTGTAAATGATTCCAAAAATCATTTAGAGTGTTACATTCAAAGTTGGTATGGTACACTCTGAACTGGGGCAGTAGTATGCATATAAGTAAGTAAGCATTTCACGGTAAGGTCTACACTTGTTGTATTCGGCGCATGTGACAAATAAAGTTTGATTTGATATCATATTATCTTTATCAACCAGAACACTATTCGATTTCCATTTTCAGTGGAAACAGAATAGTTCCTCTACAAATCCTTTGCCTACCACTCCTCCCCCTTCCCTCCATCTCTTTCTCTCCCTTTCTCAAGAACATGGATGAGGATATTAGTCAATAGCCATCAAGTGTCAAAAAAGAGCTTAAGTTAAGTTAGGAACATTAAACTGAACAAATGTGAGGTTACTTCGCAAGCCTGGGTTTCCCTGGTTGGGGATGTGCACTTGGACCAGAGCTGGGTGCAAATAGTATCAGAAATCTTTCAAATGCTGTAGTTGTGCTTGATTGAGCTTACCTGACACAATGGATCCAATAGAATAGTCCCAAAGGTGCGAACCCCACTGTCTTTCCAAGTAGACTCAATCAAATGCTCAAAGTATTTTAAAGATTTCAAATCTTATTTGAACCCAGGTTTGATATGGTCCCACTCCCAGGGATTGGGTCAGTATTGAAGTTTACCTTTGACAGAAACCAGAGTCCATCATGTGTGGCGTGGGCGAGCCAGATAAGACTGGGTCGTAAAACGTGCAATTAAGCCAAGAGAGGGCAGGATACACCATAGAAATAGAATGAACAGAACGGGCTTGGAACCTCTAAACTCATGGGTACACTCGCAAAGGCTGCCTGGTATTGTGATGCAATTATTTCCAAGGTAATTATTTCCAAGGTAATTATTTCCAAGGTAATTATTTCCAAGGTAATTATTTCCAAGGTAATTATTTTCAAGAATGTTAATTGAAATGTTTTTTTATTTAACCTTTATTTAACTAGGCAAATCAGTTAAGAACAAATTCACAATGACGGCCTAGGAACAGTGGGTTAACTGCCTTGTTCAGGGGTAGAACGACAGATTTGTACCTTGTCAGCTCGGGGATTTGATCTACCAACCTTTCGGTTATAGGATTAGCATTGGAAACATGACCAGTGGTGGGGAAATCATGTTATAAAGTGGCTGTAGATAACTTTAAAAACGTTTAAATGAATAAAATGACAGTAAAACAGTTCATCTATTTGTTTGCTGAGTAATAGTCTGAAATTCACTTCCGTTGTATTTATTTTCCCCTTTGATGGTGAACTTTCTGTACTGCCACCATTCTCTCCCCAGTCATTTTCATTCAGGTGCTGGTGCAATGAATTTGTTTATTTTAGAATGCTTTTGCATTTAATTATTAAGCTATCCTAACCTCTGTTATCTTCAACCTAGCCTATGGGTACACTCGCAATGGCTGTAATCATTGACATGAATGAGGAGGCCCGTTCTATTCACTCTATTTCTATGGGCTACACACCATCATAAACACAGGAGGAGTTTGGCTCGACACAGGCATGCTCTGGTCTCCACAGCATGGGGAAGGAGACTTGGATAAGGCAGGAATGAGAGAAGGTCTTACCTCCCTTGAAATTGTAGTGCTTTACTGGAAGGTCTTTAGTCGGCAGGGGAATGCACAGAGAGACAAAGACGGTAGGAGAGTTAGGAGGAGTGGAGATGTCAATGTGACACAGTGGAGAAAAGAAAGTGACGCAGCAGAACATTACTGGGTGAGCTTCCATGAAGAGGAGAATGTAAGTCTTTAAGAGGCAACAGTAAATGAACACAGTTAATTGAATCAGTGATTCATTCAAATGTGAAATATGTGCATTTGGTAAAAGAGAGCAAAGGAGAGAGACAGAAAGAAGAACATTAGCCAGAAGAAAGAGAGAGGAAAAAGAGAAACTTTAGCCAAACAAAAAGTCAAGGAGTGAACAGTCACCCAGAGTCCCTAGATAGGTCCTTCAACAGTATCTCATCATGGTGAACCTGGACCTGAGGTCTCTCACCCTGCCGGTGGGCATCATCCGTATGTTGGAGGTGGTCCTCACCTGTGTCTCCTTCAGTCTGGTGGCCTCGGCAGGCCATGTGCTCTCCACACACTGGGACTGGTGCATGTTCACCTGGTGCTTCTGCTGCTTCTTCTCCCTCTTCATCCTCATCATGGAGTTCACCCGCTTCAGCGCCAAGGTGGGGATGTTTACTGTCTGGATTTGATGGAATAGATTGGTGGGAGGGGAATTTGTGGCTCACGTGTATCGTAGCTTATGTGTATCTGTCTTATATATTTCTAATGTCTATTTCAATTGTAAAGCAGTAGTAGCAGTTGCACATTTTTCAGGAAAACATATTTTTCAGGAAAACTCTTGGCCCTAGACATAACCTTTCCTCACATCTCCCCTCCTCATCATCTCAAGGTGCCCATCTCCTGGGATGACTTCACCACGGCCTTCGCCGTGCTGGCCGCACTAATGTGTTTCACCTCCTCCATCATCTACCCCACCTTCTTCACCTGCCCCACCTGCTACCGCCAGATTGCCGCCACCGTCAGCTCCCTACTCTGTTTCGGAGTGTACGTCGGCGAGGTGGTGTTGGCCCGCCTCCGGCCCGGTGGTGAGATCAGTGGCTTCCTGTCCACTGTCCCGGGCCTCCTGAAGATCCTGGAGACTGTGCTGGCCTGTATTATCTTTACGTCGCTGGATCCGGCAAGGTTTCTGTTTCATCCGGGACTGCAGTGGTGCGTGGCGGTTTATTCCCTCTGCTTCATCTTCGCACTCGTCATCATCTTCCTCACTGTCGGTCAGCTGCTGTCGCTCTTCCCCTTCTCGTTTGACAAACTGCTCACGGTCTATAATATTCTGGCCACCATGATGTACATGACTGCCATGGTCATCTGGCCGCTGTATAGTTTCGAGAACAACCCCCGGCCCGTTCCGTGTTCCCCCTGTCCCTGGGACAATCTGGTTGTGGTGACGTTCATGACCGTGATCAACCTGGTGATCTATATTTTGGATACGATCTACTCGATAAAGGTGGTCTTCTTCACATTGGATGAGGAATAGGCCAGATTCTCAGGAACCTTGACTCCAACTTTTCCAGAACCGGTCAATGACTGACACACTATCATATTGCATGGAGAAAATACTGTTTACTGAATAAGAAACTCCAGCACGCTGGTAATCTTGATTCTCCACATATGGTTGAAAAGATCCATTTCATTTCTAGAGAATGAAGAGTTTATTTTCAAATCAATGACTGAGAGCTTGGAAGAAGAACATTTGCAGAACGTTGGCAGAACATTTGCTGATGTCTTTTGCCTCAGACATGTGGAAGATATTTAGTTATTCCTATAACACTGTAAACAAACTCTTATTGCAGATGAGGATTCTACAGGCAAGGACACACTGTTTATCACTTGTAGCTATTAAAGTGTGCAGTAGGAAGCTGAGTTAATGATTGATCGTATCGATTTCATAGAAATAAAAAATACAGAACTTTGGATCCTGATGCAAATACAATATGAATGTCTAATCTGGCAACATGGTATGTATAACCTAAAACCTAGTTCCTTTGGGCCAAAGGCACTAGCAGCAATATAGATTCTGCCAATTGCAAAGGATTTGTGATCTTATATTCATGTTGACCACTTCTTTCTTGGTTGTTAGACATGTTCTATTGTTGTACTGCTAGTTGGCTCACTAACTGCCAGATAGTTGATTACCTGCTGAAGTGCTATGTGGACTGCACACTATAAACAAATGGCTCTACAGTATATAGTGCCAAATAATAGTTATTTGGCTCATAATGATAGTGTATCCTATTTTGGTACTATATAGAACCCTTTTTTGAAGGTTCTATAAAGAACCATGTTCACAAGGTTATAAATTGAACTATTATGGTGTTATAAAGAAACCTTTCCCAAGGTTCTAAAAATAACTTTTAAAAAAGTTCTACATAGCGCCAAAAAGGGTTCCGCTATCATTACAACCCTTTATGGTGCTATAAAGAACCCTTTTTAATGGTTATTTATAGAACCTTTATGGAGAATGGTTATATTAAATTAAGAACCTTTCTCAATCTCAAAGGTTCTACAAAGAACCCTTTGAAGAACCAGAGAGAGATATTTATTCTGGTTAGACATATACTGTTAAAATTCCATAGGTGTCGTTGAATCAGGTGTGATAGCTCTGGAACAGCTGGGGGGCTCTGAGGAGAGAATTGAGAACTGCTGGTTTAGGTATTTTTAAAAGACTGGAGTTGGAAGGGGACTCAACTCAAGAACTGATCTTTCATTATGATGTTGACCTTTTCTTAGAAGCCCACAGAATAGGGAGAGGTAATCAGAGAAAGTTTGTGTACAGGACAGGGGACCTTTTCCATTGAAGTGTACCATCTTTCAGATGCAGACATAGGGTGCATTCAAAATGTTCAGTAGTGCACTATATAGGGAATAGGGTGCCATTTCGGAAGCATCCATAGACACTTCATTCTGTCTGCTTTTGAATGGGCTTGACGATTATATCCTCAAATTCATGAAAACACAGTCATGTAAGATATATAAAAACTGATATTCGTGTTTGTGGATTAATTTACTTCTGCTAGATGCCTTTCATTAACCTCTATGGGATCGGTGACCCACCCTCAGGATGGTTGAGCTAACGTGCGCTAATGTGATTAGCATGACATTGTAAGTAACAAGAACATTTCCCAGGACATAGACTTATCTTATATGGGCTGAAAGCTTAAATTATTGTTAATCTAACTGCACTGTCCAATTTACAGTAGCTATTACAGTGAAATAATACCATGCTATTGTTTGAGTGCACAGTTATGTACTTGAAAATGTATCAATAAACCAGTTAGGCACATTTGGGCAGACTTGATACAACATTTTGAACAGTAATGCAATGGTTCATTTGATCAGTCTAAAACTTTGCACATGCACTGCTGCCGTCTAGTGGCCAAAATCTAAAGGGCGCCTGGACTCCTAAGTTATATGATGGCCTTTCTCTTTTATTTCAAAGTTGATGGGACAAACAAATTTGAAAACTCATGTTTTTTCTTTGTATTATCTTTTACCAGATCTAATGTGTCATATTCTCCTAAATTAATTTCACATTTCCATGAACTTCAAAGTGTTTCCTTTCAAATATGCATATCCTTGCTTCAGGTCCTGAGCTACAGGCAGTTAGATTTGGGTATGTCATTTTAGGCAAAAATGTAAAACAATTTGCCTACAAAATACTTGCACAGCGTATAGCAATGATTGACAACCAAAATCTACGGCAACATGCTAACAATAGAGATGTGTGAATGATTAATGACACACATGAACCTTTGTTCCCTCTCATCTCACTGTATGATTGAACCAGAGAGTGTTGGACAAGGGCTGTGCAACTCAAACAAATGTTCAGATATATATAGATTGTGTAAAATGTATCATTAAGAAAAGGGAATCGTGTCCGTTCTTGTCAATGTCTATCCACAACAGTCCTACTGGATCACGTCATTCGTTACACTCCCTGGTGTGATCATGTTAATCATTACCCAAAGGTTGTGTTGATGTGGGTTGCTAGGCTGTGTTGCCATTTGTAGTTTATGACTCAATAACAATAGACCTACGGATCAACGTAACCAACTTGAAAATAGCAGAAGTGATACTGTATTTTGCTCAATAAAAAGAAGTGACAGATTTCACAGTTGTAACTTCTGTCTGCTGAAGCGTGAGCTAAATAGTGGCTCAATCACATGACTGAGAATAAAAAAATCAGACTCTCATTGTACATCTGAAAAGTTTCATTAAGTTTGATGTATAAACCAGTCTGGAGCGAAGATAGATTTGGAATATATGCCATTAGAGAGACAAGGGCTTGTCCTTGCAGCATTGTCTATTGTCAAATAAAAAATGATTTGTCATATGCACAGGATTCAGTGAAATGTAAACAGTACAGTGAAATGCTTGCAAGCTCTTCTGTCAGCTATTGTTGTTCTTCTGAATCGACAAAGACTGAGTTTTTTCCTGTTGTTGCTGTGTTTGAGCCGCTACAGTTAGTTTACATGCAAAATGTTGGGGAAGTGAGGTTTTGTGGTTTGTGCATAATGTGACTGACCGGACTCTACCCTGGATAATTTCTACAGAAGGCTACTCCGAATGACAAAGAGCAGGTAATAGTCCTAGGAAGTAAAAAGTTAGCGAAACTATGAGGTACTTAAGTTGGGACTAAAGACTTATGATACACTTAATTTCTCATAACTATGGACACACTTTCAAGGTGCATACTTGGACATCAGATGTGCAAACAAAGTTGAAAGTTTTTCAAAGAAAATGTTCACAGAATCCTTCTGTCTGGCTATTTCTTTAGAAATGCGATCAAGTTCACAATACATGACAGTCAAACAACTGGGCCTGCAGCCAAGGACCAAGGGTCAGTGGCAGCCAATAAATGATGATATCATATATAATCAGACCTGCCTGCAGGCTATTTCAAGAGAGAAATTGAAACTAAATGTGGTGCCATATTTCCTCTGGCCTCTCTTTCTCTCCTCTTTGGTTTGTCCTTTCTCTCCTCTTTGGTCTTTCCTTTCTCTCCTCTTTGGTCTGTCCTTTCTCTCCTCTTTGGTCTGTCCTTTCTCTCCTCTTCGGTCTGTCCTTTCTCTCCTCTCCGGTCTGTCCTTTCTCTCCTCTTCGGTCTGTCCTTTCTCTCCTCTTTGGTCTGTCCTTTCTCTCCTCTTCGGTCTGTCCTTTCTCTCCTCTTCGGTCTGTCCTTTCTCTCCTCTTCGGTCTGTCCTTTCTCTCCTCTTTGGTCTGTTCTTTCTCTCCTCTTTGGTCTGTCCTTTCTCTCCTCTTTGGTTTGTCCTTTCTTTCCTCTTTGGTCTGTCCTTTCTCTCCTCTTCGGTCTGTCCTTTGTTTCCTCTTTGGTCTGTCCTTTCTCTCCTCTTCGGTCTGTCCTTTCTCTCCTCTTTGGTCTGTCCTTTCTCGCCTCTTTGGTCTATCCTTTCTCTCCTCTTCAGTCTGTCCTTTCTCTCCTCTTTGGTCTGTCCTTTCTTTCCTCTTTGGTCTGTCCTTTCTCTCCTCTTTGGTTCGTCCTTTCGCTCCTTTTTGGTCCTGAGCACACTTGTCAATGGAAACTTTGATTCATGTATACATTACACTGTGAACAGCAGCTCTGATATCTCCATGGGACCAGGTTGATGCGAATAAATCAGCTTTGTGTCCGGAATTCTCTTTGTCTGTCTGGGACGTTGGGTGTGGGGGAGGCAGGTGTGCAAAGAACAAACCTAGTATCTCCAAAAAGTCCATTTTTTGCAGTTGTTTTCAGATCTAATACCATTGAGTCTTGGAAGTTGACACGATGTTTCGGATGTTTTTAATTGATCCTTGAGCCATAAAACATTTACAACATATGCATGGCAATGACTACTTTCAATTTATGTAAAATAATCCAAATTGACAAAAATGTAGATAGAAGGGTTTTCAGGGCAGCCCTTGGTGTGTAGGGATAGACTTATGGTGGGGCATTTTACATGGGTAAGGGAGTTGCCTGAACCTTTGGACACAAAGGAGGTCATAGGTTGAGAGAAAACTGACTGTCCCTTGCTGCCTGTGTGTTCTGAGCATAATCAAGGTTGGGGAGGAATGGATTACATGTAATCTGTTACATATAATCCATATGCACATACAGTGCAGGAAAGTATTCACTTTTCCACAGTATTCACTTTTACAGCCTTATTCTAAAATTGATTCAATTGTTTCCCCCTCATCAATCTACACACAATACTCCCTAATGACAAAGCAAAAACAGGTAAAATAATTTTTTTGCAACATTATATATGTATAAAAAAAACGTAAATATCACCGTTATCATAAGTATTCAGACCTTTTACTCAGTACTTTGTTGAAGCACCTTTGGCAGCGATTACAGCCTCAAGTCTTCTTGTGTATGACACTACAAGCTTGGCACACATGTATCTGGCAAGTTTCTCCCATTCTTCTCTGCAGATCCTCTTGGCTGTGTGGGTCATTGTCCTGTTGGAAGGTGAACCTTTGCCCCAGTCTGATGTCCTGAGCACTCTGGAGCAAGTTTTCATCAAGGATCTCTCTGTACTTTGCTCCGTTCATCTTTCCCTCGATCCTGACTATTTTCCCAGTCCCCACACCATGATGCTGCCACCACCATGCTTTACCGTAGGGATGGTGCCAGGTTTTCTCCAGGCGTGACGCTTGGTATTCAGGCCAAAGAGTTCAATCTTGGTTTCATCAGACCAGAGAATCTTGTTTCTCATCGTTTTAGAGTCCTTTAGGTGCCCTTTGGCAAACTTCAAGCGGGCTGACATTTGCCTTTTACTGAGGAGTGGCTTCCGTCTGGCCACTCTACCATTAAGGCCTGATTGGTGGAATGCTGCAGAGATGGTTCTCCTTCTGGAAGGTTCTCCCATCACCACAGAGGAACTCTGGAGCTCTGTCAGAGTAACCATCGGGTTCTTGGTCACCTCCCTGACCAAGGCCCTTCTCCCCCGATTGCTCAGTTTGGCCGGGCGACCAGCTCTAGGAAGAGTCTTGGTGGTTCCAAACTTCTTCCATTTAAGAACGATGGAGGCCACTGTCTTCTTGGGGACCTTCAATGCTGCATAAATGTTTTCATACCCTTCCCCAGATCCCGACACAATCCTGTATCGGAGCTCTACGAATAATTCCTTTGGCCTCACGGCTTGTGTTTTGCTCTGACATGCACAGTCAACTGTGGGACCTTATACAGACAGTGTGCCTTTCTAAATCATGTCCAATCAATTGAATTTACCACAGGTGTACTCCAATCAAGTTGTAGAAACCTCTCAAGAATGATCAATGGAAACAGGATGCACCTGAGCTCAATTTCAAGTCTCATAGCAAAGGGTCTGAATGATTATGTAAATAAGGTATTTCTAAAAACCTGTTTTCGTTTGTCATTATGGGTTATTGTGTGTAGATTGATGAGGAAATGTTTTTATTTCATCTATTTTAGAAAAAGGCTGTAATGTAACAAAATGTGGAAAAGGGGTCTTTCAGCATGACAATGATCCCAAACACACCGCCCGGGCAACGAAGGAGTGGCTTCGTAAGAAGCATTTCAAGGTCCTGGAGTGGCCTAGCCAGTCTCCAGATCTCAACCCCATAGAAAATCTTTGGATGGAGTTGAAAGTCCGTGTTGCCCAGCAACAGCCCCAAAACATCACTGCTCTAGAGGAGATCTGCATGGAGGAATGGGCCAAAATACCAGCAACAGTGTGTGAAAACCTTGTGAAGACTTACAGAAAACGTTTGACCTCTGTCATTGCCAACAAAGGGTATATAACAAAGTATTGAGATAAACTTTGACCAACTTATTGACCAAATACTTATTTTCCACCATAATTTGCAAATAAATTCATAAAAAATCCTACAATGTGATTTTCTGGATTTTTTTCTTCTCATTTTGTCTGTCATAGTTGAAGTGTACCTATTATGAAAATTACAGGCCTCTCTCATCTTTTTAAGTGGGAGAACTTGCACAATTGGTGGCTGACTAAATACTTTTTTGCCCCACTGTATTACATGTAACAGATTACAGAAAAACTGTAACTGTAATCTGTCACGTTATCAACTAAATTATTGTAATCAGATTACAAATACTTTTGAAAAATTAGAAGATTTCTTCTAGGATTACTTTAAAATTCAGAAACGATGTCTCTGAAAACATACATTATGACACCTTTCTGTTTTCTCGATGATACTCAAATCAGCATTGAAAAAAGGTGCAAAATTAAGTTTGGTTCCGCCTGAGCGAGTCTGACCACAAGTCAGAGACCACTATGATGACTCACCAAATGCATTTTATAGATTGTGGGAAAAGAGCAGGAATAGGCTTTGTAGGCTACAGTCCAAGCTATGTCTTCCAATGGTGTGACTGTTGTCGTCATGTAAAGATTATACATCCAATTTGACTATAGCTCAGCTTTCAACACCATTGTGCCCACCATCACTATGCTAAGGACCCTGGGATTAAAAACCTCCCTCTGCAACTGGATCCTGGACTTCCTGATCAGCTGCCCCCAGGTGGTGAGGGTTGGCAACAAAACATCCGCCATGCTGATTCTCAACACTGGGCTGATCGTGGACTACAGGAAGGCCCGATCCACATCGATGGGGCTGTTGTGGAGCAGGTTGTGAGCTTCAAGTTCCTCGGTGTCCACAACACTAAGGAACTATCATGGTCCACACACTTCAACACAGTCGTGAAGAGGGCACGACCACGCCTCTTCCCCCTCATAAGGCTGAAAAGATTCAGCATGGGCCCTCTGATCCTCAAAAAGTTATATAGCTGCGCCATTGACAGCATCTTGACAGGCTGCATCACCGCTTGGTATGGCAACTGCTTGGCATCCGACCGCAAGACGCTA
>NW_027258294.1:0-86438 GCF_045791955.1 Oncorhynchus clarkii lewisi | reverse complement strand
ATGTACCAGGATATTCTACTACATTGTAGTATGCTGTACCAGGGTATTCTATTGCATTGTATGCTGTACCAGGGTATTCTACTGCATTGTAGTATGCTCTACCAGGGTATTCTACTGCATTGTATGCTGTATCAGGGTATTCTACTGCATTGTATGCTGTACCAGGGTATTCTACTGCATTGCAGTATGCTGTACCAGGGTAGTCTATTGCATTATATGCTGTACCAGGGTATTCTACTGCATTGTATGCTGTACCAGGGTATCCTATTGCATTGTAGTATGCTGTACCAGGGTATTCCACTGCATTGTAGTATGCTGTACCAGGGTATTCTACTGCATTGTAGTATGCTGTACCAGGGTAATCTATTGCAGTGTATGCTATACCAGGGTATTCTACTGCATTGTATGCTGTACCAGGGTATTCTATTGCATTGTATGCTATACCAGGGTATTCTACTGCATTGTATGCTGTACCAGGGTATTCTATTGCAGTGTATGCTATACCAGGGTATTCTACTGCATTGTATGCTGTACCAGGGTATTCTATTGCATTGTAGTATGCTGTACCAGGGTATTCTACTGCATTGTACGCTGTACAAGGGTATTATATTGCATTGTAGTATGATGTACCAGGGTTTTCTACTGCATTGTGGTATGCTGTACCAGGGTATTCTATTGCATTGTATGCTATACCAGGGTATTCTATTGCATTGTAGTATGCTCTACCAGGGTATTCTACTGCATTGTATGCTATACCAGGGTATTCTATTGCATTGTATGCTGTATCAGGGTATTCTACTGCATTGTAGTATGCTGTACCTGAGTATTCTATTGCATTGTAGTATGATGTACCAGTGTTTTCTACTGCATTGTAGTATGATGTACCAGGGTATTCTACTGCATTGTAGTATGCTGTACCAGGGTATTCTACTGCATTGTAGTATGCTGTACCAGGGTATTCTACTGCATTGTAGTATGTTGTACCAGGGTATTCTATTGCATTATATGCTGTACCAGGGTATTCTACGGCATTGTATGCTGTATCAGGGTATTCTACTGCATTGTAGTATGCTCTACCAGGGTATTCTACTGCATTGTATGCTGTACCAGGGTACTCTATTGCATTGTAGTATTTTGTACCAGGGTATTCTACTGCATTGCAAGCTGTACAAGGGTATTCTATTGCATTGTAGTATGCTTTACCAGGGTATTCTACTGCATTGTAGTATGCTGTACCTGGGTATTCTATTGCATTGTAGTATGATGTACCAGGGGTTTCTACTGCATTGTAGTATGATGTACCAGGGTATTCTACTGCATTGTAGTATGCTGTACCAGGGTATTCTATTGCATTGTATGCTGTACCAGGGTATTCTATTGCATTGTAGTATGCTCTACCAGGGTATTCTACTGCATTGTATGCTGTATCAGGGTATTCTATTGCATTGTATGCTGTACTAGGGTATTCTACTGCATTGCAGTATGCTGTACCAGGGTATTCTAATGCATTGTATGCTGTTCCAGGGTATTCTATTGCATTGTATGCTGTACCAGGGTATTCTATTGCATTGTATGCTGTAACAGGGTATTCTACTGCATTGTATGCTGTATCAGGGTATTATATTGCATTGTATGCTGTACCAGGGTATTCTACTGCATTGTAGTATGCTGTACCAGGGTATTCTACTGCATTGTAGTGTGCTGTACCAGGGTATTCTACTGCATTGTAGTATGCTGTACTAGGGTATTCTATTGCATTGTATGCTGTACCAGGGTAGTCTACTGCATTGTATGCTGTACCAGGGTATTCTATTGCATTGTAGAATGCTGTACCAGGGTAGTCTACTGCATTGTACGCTGCGCCAGGGTATTCTATTGCATTGTAGTATGCTTTACCAGGGTATTCTACTGCATTGTAGTATGCTGTACCTGGGTATTCTATTGCATTGTAGTATGATGTACCAGTGTTTTCTACTGCATTGTAGTATGATGTACCAGGATATTCTACTGCATTGTAGTATGCTGTACCAGGGTATTATATTGCATTGTATGCTGTACCAGGGTATTCTACTGCATTGTAGTATGCTCTACCAGGGTATTCTACTGCATTGTGTGCTGTATCAGGGTATTCTACTGCATTGTGTGCTGTACCAGGGTATTCTACTGCATTGCAGTATGCTGTACCAGGGTATTTTACTGCATTGTATGCTGTATCAGGGTATTCTACTGCATTGTAGTATGCTGTACCAGGGTATTCTACTGCATTGTAGTATGCTGTACCAGGGTATTCTATTTCATTATATGCTGTACCAGGGTATTCTACTGCATTGTATGCTGTACCAGGGTATTCTATTGCATTGTAGTATGCTGTACCAGGGTATTCCACTGCATTGTAGTATGCTGTACCAGGGTATTCTACTGCATTGTAGTATGCTGTACCAGGGTATTCTATTGCAGTGTATGCTATACCAGGGTATTCTACTGCATTGTATGCTGTACCAGGGTATTCTATTGCATTGTAGTATGCTTTACCAGGGTATTCTACTGCATTGTAGTATGCTGTACCTGAGTATTCTATTGCATTGTGGCATGATGTACCAGGGTTTTCTACTGCATTGTAGTATGATGTACCAGGGTATTCTACTGCATTGTACACTGTACCAGGGTATTCTATTGCATTGTAGTATGCTGTACCAGGGTATTCTATTACATTGTACGCTGTACCAGGGTATTCTATTGCATCGTAGTATGCTGTACCAGGGTATTCCACTGCATTGTAGTATGCTGTACCAGGGTATTCTACTGCATTGTAGTATGCTGTACCAGGGTGTTCTATTGCAGTGTATTCTATACCAGGGTATTCTACTGCATTGTATGCTGTACCAGGGTATTCTATTGCATTGTAGTATGCTGTACCAGGGTTTTCTACTGCATTGTACGCTGTACAAGGGTATTCTATTGCATTGTAGTATGATGTACCAGGGTTTTCTACTGCATTGTAGTATGATGTACCAGGGTATTGTACTGCATTGTAGTATGCTGTACCAGGGTATTCTATTGCATTGTATGCTGTACCAGGGTATTCTATTGCATTGTAGTATGCTCTACCAGGGTATTCTACTGCATTGTATGCTATATCAGGGTATTCTATTGCATTATATGCTGTACCAGGGTATTCTACGGCATTGTATGCTGTACAAGGGTATTCTATTGCATTGTAGTATGCTCTACCAGGGTATTCTACTGCATTGTATGCTGTACCAGGGTATTCTACTGCATTGTATGCTGTACCAGGGTACTCTATTGCATTGTAGTATTTTGTACCAGGGTATTCTACGGCATTGTATGCTGTACAAGGGTATTCTACTGCATTGTAGTATGCTGTACCAGGGTATTCTACTGCATTGTAGTATGCTGTACCAGGGTATTCTACTGCATTGTAGTATGCTGTACCAGGTTATTCTATTGCAGTGTATGCTGTACCAGGGTATTCTACTGCATTGTATGCTGTACCAGGGTACTCTATTGCATTGTAGTATGCTGTACCAGGTTATTCTACTGCATTGCACGCTGTACAAGGGTATTCTATTGCATTGTAGTATGCTTTACCAGGGTATTCTACTGCATTGTAGTATGCTGTACCTGGGTATTCTATTGCATTGTAGTATGATGTACCAGGGGTTTCTACTGCATTGTAGTATGATGTACCAGGGTATTCTACTGCATTGTAGTATGCTGTGCCAGGGTATTCTATTGCATTGTATGCTGTACCAGGTTATTCTATTGCATTGTAGTATGCTCTACCAGGGTATTCAACTGCATTGTATGCTGTATCAGGGTATTCTATTGCATTGTAGTATGCTCTACCAGGGTATTCAACTGCATTGTATGCTGTATCAGGGTATTCTATTGCATTATATGCTGTACCAGGGTATTCTACGGCATTGTATGCTGTACCAGGGTATTCTATTGCATTGTACTATGCTGTACCAGGTTATTATTTTGCAGTGTATGCTGTGCCAGGGTATTCTACTGCATTGTATGCTGTACCAGGGTACTCTATTGCATTGTAGTATTTTGTACCAGGGTATTCTACGGCATTGTATGCTGTACAAGGGTATTCTACTGCATTGTAGTATGCTGTACCAGGGTATTCTACTGCATTGTAGTATGCTGTACCAGGGTATTCTACTGCATTGTAGTATGCTGTACCAGGTTATTCTATTGCAGTGTATGCTGTACCAGGGTATTCTACTGCATTGTATGCTGTACCAGGGTACTCTATTGCATTGTAGTATGCTGTACCAGGTTATTCTACTGCATTGCACGCTGTACAAGGGTATTCTATTGCATTGTAGTATGCTTTACCAGGGTATTCTACTGCATTGTAGTATGCTGTACCTGGGTATTCTATTGCATTGTAGTATGATGTACCAGGGGTTTCTACTGCATTGTAGTATGATGTACCAGGGTATTCTACTGCATTGTAGTATGCTGTACCAGGGTATTCTATTGCATTGTATGCTGTACCAGGTTATTCTATTGCATTGTAGTATGCTCGACCAGGGTATTCAACTGCATTGTATGCTGTATCAGGGTATTCTATTGCATTGTATGCTGTACCAGGGTATTCTACTGCATTGTATGCTGTATCAGGGTATTATATTGCATTGTATGCTGTACCAGGGTATTCTACTGCATTGTAGTATGCTGTACCAGGGTATTCTACTGCATTGTAGTGTGCTGTACCAGGGTATTCTACTGCATTGTAGTATGCTGTACTAGGGTATTCTATTGCATTGTATGCTGTACCAGGTTATTCTACTGCATTGTATGCTGTACCAGGGTATTCTATTGCACTGTAGTATGCTGTACCAGGGTAGTCTACTGCATTGTACGCTGTACCAGGGTATTCTATTGCATCGTAGTATGCTGTACCAGGGTATTCCACTGCATTGTAGTATGCTGTACCAGGGTATTCTACTGCATTGTAGTATGCTGTACCAGGGTGTTCTATTGCAGTGCATTCTATACCAGGGAATTCTACTGCATTGTATGCTGTACCAGGGTGTTCTATTGCATTGTAGTATGCTGTACCAGGGTATTATACTGCATTGTACGCTGTACAAGGATATTCTATTGCATTGTAGTATGATGTACCAGGGTTTTCTACTGCATTGTAGTATGATGTACCAGGGTATTGTACTGCATTGTAGTATGCTGTACCAGGGTATTCTATTGCATTGTATGCTGTACCAGGGTACTCTATTGCATTGTAGTATTTTGTACCAGGGTATTATATTGCATTGTATGCTGTACCAGGGTATTCTACTGCATTGCAAGCTGTACAAGGGTATTCTATTGCATTGTAGTATGCTTTACCAGGGTATTCTACTGCATTGTAGTATGCTGTACCTGGGTATTCTATTGCATTGTAGTATGATGTACCAGGGGTTTCTACTGCATTGTAGTATGATGTACCAGGGTATTCTACTGCATTGTAGTATGCTGTACCAGGGTATTCTATTGCATTGTATGCTGTACCAGGGTATTCTATTGCATTGTAGTATGCTCTACCAGGGTATTCTACTGCATTGTATGCTGTACCAGGGTATTCTATTGCATTGTATGCTGTACTAGGGTATTCTACTGCATTGCAGTATGCTGTACCAGGGTATTCTAATGCATTGTATGCTGTTCCAGGGTATTCTATTGCATTGTATGCTGTACCAGGGTATTCTATTGCATTGTATGCTGTAACAGGGTATTCTACTGCATTGTATGCTGTATCAGGGTATTATATTGCATTGTATGCTGTACCAGGGTATTCTACTGCATTGTAGTATGCTGTACCAGGGTATTCTACTGCATTGTAGTGTGCTGTACCAGGGTATTCTACTGCATTGTAGTATGCTGTACTAGGGTATTCTATTGCATTGTATGCTGTACCAGGGTATTCTACTGCATTGTATGCTGTACCAGGGTATTCTATTGCATTGTAGAATGCTGTACCAGGGTAGTCTACTGCATTGTACGCTGCGCCAGGGTATTCTATTGCATTGTAGTATGCTTTACCAGGGTATTCTACTGCATTGTAGTATGCTGTACCTGGGTATTCTATCGCATTGTAGTATGATGTACCAGTGTTTTCTACTGCATTGTAGTATGGTGTACCAGGATATTCTACTGCATTGTAGTATGCTGTACCAGGGTATTATATTGCATTGTATGCTGTACCAGGGTATTCTACTGCATTGTAGTATGCTCTACCAGGGTATTCTACTGCATTGTGTGCTGTATCAGGGTATTCTACTGCATTGTGTGCTGTACCAGGGTATTCTACTGCATTGCAGTATGCTGTACCAGGGTATTTTACTGCATTGTATGCTGTATCAGGGTATTCTACTGCATTGTAGTATGCTGTACCAGGGTATTCTACTGCATTGTAGTATGCTGTACCAGGGTATTCTATTTCATTATATGCTGTACCAGGGTATTCTACTGCATTGTATGCTGTACCAGGGTATTCTATTGCATTGTAGTATGCTGTACCAGGGTATTCCACTGCATTGTAGTATGCTGTACCAGGGTATTCTACTGCATTGTAGTATGCTGTACCAGGGTATTCTATTGCAGTGTATGCTATACCAGGGTATTCTACTGCATTGTATGCTGTACCAGGGTATTCTATTGCATTGTAGTATGCTTTACCAGGGTATTCTACTGCATTGTAGTATGCTGTACCTGAGTATTCTATTGCATTGTAGCATGATGTACCAGGGTTTTCTACTGCATTGTAGTATGATGTACCAGGGTATTCTACTGCATTGTACGCTGTACCAGGGTATTCTATTGCATTGTAGTATGCTGTACCAGGGTATTCTATTACATTGTACGCTGTACCAGGGTATTCTATTGCATCGTAGTATGCTGTACCAGGGTATTCCACTGCATTGTAGTATGCTGTACCAGGGTATTCTACTGCATTGTAGTATGCTGTACCAGGGTGTTCTATTGCAGTGTATTCTATACCAGGGTATTCTACTGCATTGTATGCTGTACCAGGGTATTCTATTGCATTGTAGTATGCTGTACCAGGGTATTCTACTGCATTGTACGCTGTACAAGGGTATTCTATTGCATTGTAGTATGATGTACCAGGGTTTTCTACTGCATTGTAGTATGATGTACCAGGGTATTGTACTGCATTGTAGTATGCTGTACCAGGGTATTCTATTGCATTGTATGCTGTACCAGGGTATTCTATTGCATTGTAGTATGCTCTACCAGGGTATTCTACTGCATTGTATGCTATATCAGGGTATTCTATTGCATTATATGCTGTACCAGGGTATTCTACGGCATTGTATGCTGTACAAGGGTATTCTATTGCATTGTATGCTGTACCAGGGTATTCTACTGCATTGTAGTATGCTGTACCAGGGTATTCTACTGCATTGTACGCTGTACAAGGGTATTCTATTGCATTGTAGTATGATGTACCAGGGTTTTCTACTGCATTGTAGTATGATGTACCAGGGTATTGTACTGCATTGTAGTATGCTGTACCAGGGTATTCTATTGCATTGTATGCTGTACCAGGGTATTCTATTGCATTGTAGTATGCTCTACCAGGGTATTCTACTGCATTGTATGCTATATCAGGGTATTCTATTGCATTATATGCTGTACCAGGGTATTCTACGGCATTGTATGCTGTACAAGGGTATTCTATTGCATTGTAGTATGCTCTACCAGGGTATTCTACTGCATTGTAGTATGCTGTACCAGGGTATTCTACTGCATTGTAGTATGCTGTACCAGAGTATTCTACGGCATTGTATGCTGTACCAGGGTATTCCACTGCATTGTAGTATGCTGTACCAGGGTATTCTACTGCATTGTAGTATGCTGTACCTGGGTATTCTATTGCATTGTAGTATGATGTACCAGGGGTTTCTACTGCATTGTAGTATGATGTACCAGGGTATTCTACTGCATTGTAGTATGCTGTACCAGGGTATTCTACTGCATTGTATGCTGTACCAGGTTATTCTTTTGCAGTGTATGCTGTACCAGGGTATTCTACTGCATTGTATGCTGTACCAGGGTACTCTATTGCATTGTAGTATTTTGTACCAGGGTATTCTACTGCATTGCACGCTGTACAAGGGTATTCTATTGCATTGTAGTATGCTTTACCAGGGTATTCTACTGCATTGTAGTATGCTGTACCTGGGTATTCTATTGCATTGTAGTATGATGTACCAGGGGTTTCTACTGCATTGTAGTATGATGTACCAGGGTATTCTACTGCATTGTAGTATGCTGTACCAGGGTATTCTATTGCATTGTATGCTGTACCAGGGTATTCTATTGCATTGTAGTATGCTCTACCAGGGTATTCTACTGCATTGTATGCTGTATCAGGGTATTATATTGCATTGTATGCTGTACTAGGGTATTCTACTGCATTGCAGTATGCTGTACCAGGGTATTCTAATGCATTGTACGCTGTACCAGGGTATTCTATTGCATTGTAGTATGCTGTACCAGGGTATTCTAATGCATTGTACGCTGTACCAGGGTATTCTATTGCATTGTAGTATTTTGTACCAGGGTATTCTACTGCATTGCACGCTGTACAAGGGTATTCTATTGCATTGTAGTATGCTTTACCAGGGTATTCTACTGCACTGTAGTATGCTGTACCTGGATATTCTATTGCATTGTAGTATGATGTACCAGGGGTTTCTACTGCATTGTAGTATGATGTACCAGGGTATTCTACTGCATTGTAGTATGCTGTACCAGGGTATTCTATTGCATTGTATGCTGTACCAGGGTATTCTATTGCATTGTAGTATGCTCTACCAGGGTATTCTACTGCATTGTATGCTGTATCAGGGTATTCTATTGCATTGTATGCTGTACCAGGGTATTCTACTGCATTGCAGTATGCTGTACCAGGGTATTCTAATGCATTGTATGCTGTTCCAGGGTATTCTATTGCATTGTATGCTGTACCAGGGTATTCTATTGCATTGTATGCTGTAACAGGGTATTCTACTGCATTGTATGCTGTACCAGGGTATTCTAATGCATTGTATGCTGTACCAGGGTATTCTACTGCATTGCAGTATGCTGTACCAGGGTATTCTACTGCATTGTATGCTGTACCAGGGTATTCTAATGCATTGTAGTATGCTGTACCAGGGTATTCTACTGCATTGTAGTGTGCTGTACCAGGGTATTCTACTGCATTGTAGTATGCTGTACTAGGGTATTCTATTGCATTGTATGCTGTACCAGGGTATTCTTCTGCATTGTATGCTGTACCAGGGTATTCTATTGCATTGTAGAATGCTGTACCAGGGTAGTCTACTGCATTGTACGCTGCACCAGGGTATTCTATTGCATTGTAGTATGCTTTACCAGGGTATTCTACTGCATTGTACTATGCTGTACCTGGGTATTCTATTGCATTGTAGTATGATGTACCAGTGTTTTCTACTGCATTGTAGTATGATGTACCAGGATATTCTACTGCATTGTAGTATGCTGTACCAGGGTATTATATTGCATTGTATGCTGTACCAGGGTATTCTACTGCATTGTAGTATGCTCTACCAGGGTATTCTACTGCATTGTATGCTGTACCAGGGTATTCTACTGCATTGTGTGCTGTACCAGGGTATTCTACTGCATTGCAGTATGCTGTACCAGGGTATTTTACTGCATTGTATGCTGTATCAGGGTATTCTACTGCATTGTAGTATGCTGTACCAGGGTATTCTACTGCATTGTAGTATGCTGTACCAGGGTATTCTATTTCATTATATGCTGTACCAGGGTATTCTACTGCATTGTATGCTGTACCAGGGTATTCTATTGCATTGTAGTATGCTGTACCAGGGTATTCCACTGCATTGTAGTATGCTGTACCAGGGTATTCTACTGCATTGTAGTATGCTGTACCAGGGTATTCTATTGCAGTGTATGCTATACCAGGGTATTCTACTGCATTGTATGCTGTACCAGGGTATTCTATTGCATTGTAGTATGCTTTACCAGGGTATTCTACTGCATTGTAGTATGCTGTACCTGAGTATTCTATTGCATTGTAGTATGATGTACCAGGGTTTTCTACTGCATTGTAGTATGATGTACCAGGGTATTCTACTGCATTGTATGCTGTATCAGGGTATTCTATTGCAGTGTATGCTGTACCAGGGTATTCTATTGCATTGTAGTATGCTTTACCAGGGTATTCTATTACATTGTAGTATGCTGTACCTGGGTATTCTACTGCATTGTAGTATGCTTTACCAGGGTATTCTATTACATTGTAGTATGCTGTACCTGGGTATTCTATTACATTGTAGTATGCTTTACCAGGGTATTCTATTACATTGTAGTATGCTGTACCTGGGTATTCTACTGCATTGTAGTATGCTGTACCAGGGTATTCTATTGCAGTGTATGCTATACCAGGGTATTCTACTGCATTGTATGCTTTACCAGGGTATTCTACTGCATTGTAGTATGCTATACCTGAGTATTCTATTGCATTGTAGTATGATGTACCAGTGTTTTCTACTGCATTGTAGTATGATGTACCAGGATATTCTACTGCATTGTATGCTGTATCAGGGTATTCTACTGCATTGTGTGCTGTACCAGGGTATTCTACTGCATTGCAGTATGCTGTACCAGGGTATTCTACTGCATTGTATGCTGTATCAGGGTATTCTACTGCATTGTAGTATGCTGTACCAGGGTATTCTACTGCATTGTAGTATGCTGTACCAGGGTATTCTATTTCATTATATGCTGTACCAGGGTATTCTACTGCATTGTATGCTGTACCAGGGTATTCTATTGCATTGTAGTATGCTGTCCCAGGGTATTCCACTGCATTGTAGTATGCTGTACCAGGGTATTCTACTGCATTGTAGTATGCTGTACCAGGGTATTCTATTGCAGTGTATGCTATACCAGGGTATTCTACTGCATTGTATGCTGTACCAGGGTATTCTATTGCATTGTAGTATGCTTTACCAGGGTATTCTACTGCATTGTAGTATGCTGTACCTGAGTATTCTATTGCATTGTAGTATGATGTACCAGGGTTTTCTACTGCATTGTAGTATGATGTACCAGGGTATTCTACTGCATTGTATGCTGTATCAGGGTATTCTATTGCAGTGTATGCTATACCAGGGTAGTCTACCGCATTGTACGCTGTACCAGGGTATTCTATTGCATTGTAGTATGCTCTACCAGGGTATTCTATTGCATTGTAGTATGCTTTACCAGGGTATTCTATTGCATTGTAGTATGCTTTACCAGGGTATTCTATTGCATTGTAGTATGCTCTACCAGGGTATTCTACTGCATTGCAGTATGCTGTGCCAGGGTATTCTACTGCATTGCAGTATGTTGTACCAGGGTATTCTATTGCATTGTATGCTGTACCAGGGTATTCTACTGCATTGTAGTATGCTGTACCAGGGTATTCTGTTGCATTATATGCTGTACCAGGGTATTCTACTGCATTGTATGCTGTACCAGGGTATTCTATTGCATTGTAGTATGCTGTACCAGGGTATTCCACTGCATTGTAGTATGCTGTACCAGGGTATTCTACTGCATTGTAGTATGCTGTACCAGGGTATTCTATTGCAGTGTATGCTATACCAGGGTATTCTACTGCATTGTATGCTGTACCAGGGTATTATATTGCATTGTAGTATGCTTTACCAGGGTATTCTACTGCATTGTAGTATGCTGTACCTGGGTATTCTATTGCATTGTAGTATGATGTACCAGGGTTTTCTACTGCATTGTAGTATGATGTACCAGGGTATTCTACTGCATTGTATGCTGTATCAGGGTATTCTATTGCAGTGTATGCTATACCAGGGTATTCTACTGCATTGTATGCTGTACCAGGGTATTCTATTGCATTGTAGTATGCTGTACCAGGGTATTCTACTGCATTGTACGCTGTACAAGGGTATTCTATTGCATTGTAGTATGCTGCACCAGGGTATTCTACTGCATTGTATGCTGTACCAGGGTATTCTATTGCATTGTAGTATGCTGTACCAGGGTATTCTACTGCATGGTACGTTGTACAAGGGTATTCTATTGCATTGTAGTATGATGTACCAGGGTTTTATACAGCATTGTAGTATGATGTACCAGGGTATTCTACTGCATTGTAGTATGCTGTACCAGGGTATTATATTGCATTGTATGCTGTACCAGGGTATTCTATTGCATTGTAGTATGCTCTACCAGGGTATTCTACTGAATTGTATGCTATACCAGGGTATTCTACTGCATTGTAGTATGCTGTACCAGGGTATTCTACTGCATGGTACGTTGTACAAGGGTATTCTATTGCATTGTAGTATGATGTACCAGGGTTTTCTACAGCATTGTAGTATGCTGTACCAGGGTATTCTACTGCATTGTAGTATGCTGTACCAGGGTATTCTATTGCATTGTTTGCTGTACCAGGGTATTCTAATGCATTGTATGCTGTACCAGGGTACTCTATTGCATTGTAGTATGCTGTACCAGGGTATTCTACTGCATTGCACGCTGTACAAGGGTATTCTATTGCATTGTAGTATGCTTTACCAGGGTATTCTACTGCATTGTAGTATGCTGTACCTGGGTATTCTACTGCATTGTAGTATGATGTACCAGGGGTTTCTACTGCATTGTAGTATGATGTACCAGGGTATTCTACTGCATTGTAGTATGCTGTACTAGGGTATTCTATTGCATTGTATGCTGTACCAGGTTATTCTATTGCATTGTAGTATGCTCTACCAGGGTATTCAACTGCATTGTATGCTGTATCAGGGTATTCTATTGCATTGTATGCTGTACCAGGGTATTCTACTGCATTGCAGTATGCTGTACCAGGGTATTCTACTGCATTGTAGTATGCTGTACTAGGGTATTCTACTTCATTGTATGCTGTATCAGGGTATTATATTGCATTGTATGCTGTACCAGGGTATTCTACTGCATTGTAGTATGCTGTACCAGGGTATTCTACTGCATTGTAGTGTGCTGTACCAGGGTATTCTACTGCATTGTAGTATGCTGTACTAGGGTATTCTATTGCATTGTATGCTGTACCAGGTTATTCTACTGCATTGTATGCTGTACCAGGGTATTCTATTGCATTGTAGTATGATGTACCAGGGTAGTCTACTGCATTGTAGTATGATGTACCAGGGTATTATATTGCATTGTATGCTGCACAAGGGTATTCTATTGCATTGTAGTATGATGTACCAGGGTTTTCTACTGCATTGTAGTATGATGTACCAGGGTATTCTATTGCATTGTATGCTGTACCAGGGTATTCTATTGCATTGTAGTATGCTCTACCAGGGTATTCTACTGCATTGTATGCTATATCAGGGTATTCTCTTGCATTGTATGCTGTAGCAGGGTATTCTAATGCATTGTAGTATGCTGTACCAGGGTATTCTATTGCATTGTAGTATGCTTTACCAGGGTATTCTATTGCATTGTAGTATGCTGTACCTGGGTATTCTACTGCATTGTAGTATGCTGTACCAGGGTATTCTATTGCAGTGTATGCTATACCAGGGTATTCTACTGCATTGTATGCTTTACCAGGGTATTCTACTGCATTGTAGTATGCTATACCTGAGTATTCTATTGCATTGTAGTATGATGTACCAGTGTTTTCTACTGCATTGTAGTATGATGTACCAGGATATTCTACTGCATTGTATGCTGTATCAGGGTATTCTACTGCATTGTGTTCTGTACCAGGGTATTCTACTGCATTGCAGTATGCTGTACCAGGGTATTCTACTGCATTGTATGCTGTATCAGGGTATTCTACTGCATTGTAGTATGCTGTACCAGGGTATTCTACTGCATTGTAGTATGCTGTACCAGGGTATTCTATTTCATTATATGCTGTACCAGGGTATTATATTGCATTGTATGCTGTACCAGGGTATTCTATTGCATTGTAGTATGCTGTACCAGGGTATTCCACTGCATTGTAGTATGCTGTACCAGGGTATTCTACTGCATTGTAGTATGCTGTACCAGGGTATTCTATTGCAGTGTATGCTATACCAGGGTATTCTACTGCATTGTATGCTGTACCAGGGTATTCTATTGCATTGTAGTATGCTGTACCAAGGTATTCTACTGCATTGTACGCTGTACAAGGGTATTCTATTGCATTGTAGTATGCTTTACCAGGGTATTCTACTGCATTGTAGTATGCTGTACCAGGGTATTCTATTGCATTGTATGCTGCACAAGGGTATTCTATTTCATTGTAGTATGATGTACCAGGGTTTTCTACTGCATTGTAGTATGATGTCCCAGGGTATTCTACTGCATTGTAGTATGCTGTACCAGGGTATTCTATTGCATTGTAGTGTGCTGTACCAGGGTATTCTATTGCATTGTAGTATGCTCTACCAGGGTATTCTACTGCATTGTATGCTATATCAGGGTATTCTCTTGCATTGTATGCTGTAGCAGGGTATTCTAATGCATTGTAGTATGCTGTACCAGGGTATTCTATTGCATTGTAGTATGCTGTACCTGGGTATTCTACTGCATTGTAGTATGCTGTACCAGGGTATTCTATTGCAGTGTATGCTATACCAGGGTATTCTACTGCATTGTATGCTTTACCAGGGTATTCTACTGCATTGTAGTATGCTATACCTGAGTATTCTATTGCATTGTAGTATGATGTACCAGTGTTTTCTACTGCATTGTAGTATGATGTACCAGGATATTCTACTGCATTGTATGCTGTATCAGGGTATTCTACTGCATTGTGTGCTGTACCAGGGTATTCTACTGCATTGCAGTATGCTGTACCAGGGTATTCTACTGCATTGTATGCTGTATCAGGGTATTCTACTGCATTGTAGTATGCTGTACCAGGGTATTCTACTGCATTGTAGTATGCTGTACCAGGGTATTCTATTTCATTATATGCTGTACCAGGGTATTCTACTGCATTGTATGCTGTACCAGGGTATTCTATTGCATTGTAGTATGCTGTACCAGGGTATTCCACTGCATTGTAGTATGCTGTACCAGGGTATTCTACTGCATTGTAGTATGCTGTACCAGGGTATTCTATTGCAGTGTATGCTATACCAGGGTATTCTACTGCATTGTATGCTGTACCAGGGTATTCTATTGTATTGTAGTATGCTTTACCAGGGTATTCCACTGCATTGTAGTATGCTGTACCTGAGTATTCTATTGCATTGTAGTATGATGTACCAGGGTTTTCTACTGCATTGTAGTATGATGTACCAGGGTATTCTACTGCATTGTATGCTGTATCAGGGTATTCTATTGCAGTGTATGCTATACCAGGGTAGTAAACCGCATTGTACGCTGTACCAGGGTATTCTATTGCATTGTAGTATGCTTTACCAGGGTATTCTACTGCATTGTAGAATGCTGTACCAGGGTATTCTATTGCATTGTAGTATGCTCTACCAGGGTATTCTACTGCATTGCAGTATGCTGTGCCAGGGTATTCTACTGCATTGTAGTATGATGTACCAGGGTATTCTATTGCATTGTATGCTGTACCAGGGTATTCTACTGCATTGTAGTATGCTGTACCAGGGTATTCTATTGCATTATATGCTGTACCAGGGTATTCTACTGCATTGTATGCTGTACCAGGGTATTCTATTGCATTGTAGTATGATGTACCAGGGTTTTCTACTGCATTGTAGTATGATGTACCAGGGTATTCTACTGCATTGTAGTATGCTGTACCAGGGTATTCTATTGCATTGTAGAGTGCTGTACCAGGGTATTCTATTGCATTGTAGTATGCTCTACCAGGGTATTCTACTGCATTGTATGCTATATCAGGGTATTCTCTTGCATTGTATGCTGTAGCAGGGTATTCTAATGCATTGTAGTATGCTGTACCAGGGTATTCTATTGCATTGTAGTATGCTTTACCAGGGTATTCTATTGCATTGTAGTATGCTGTACCTGGGTATTCTACTGCATTGTAGTATGCTGTACCAGGGTATTCTATTGCAGTGTATGCTATACCAGGGTATTCTACTGCATTGTATGTTTTACCAGGGTATTCTACTGCATTGTAGTATGCTATACCTGAGTATTCTATTGCATTGTAGTATGATGTACCAGTGTTTTCTACTGCATTGTAGTATGATGTACCAGGATATTCTACTGCATTGTATGCTGTATCAGGGTATTCTACTGCATTGTGTGCTGTACCAGGGTATTCTACTGCATTGCAGTATGCTGTACCAGGGTATTCTATTGCATTGTAGTATGCTGTACCAGGGTATTCCACTGCATTGTAGTATGCTGTACCAGGGTATTCTACTGCATTGTAGTATGCTGTACCAGGGTATTCTATTGCAGTGTATGCTATACCAGGGTATTGTACTGCATTGTATGCTGTACCAGGGTATTCTATTGTATTGTAGTATGCTTTACCAGGGTATTCTACTGCATTGTAGTATGCTGTACCTGAGTATTCTATTGCATTGTAGTATGATGTACCAGGGTTTTCTACTGCATTGTAGTATGATGTACCAGGGTATTCTACTGCATTGTATGCTGTATCAGGGTATTCTATTGCAGTGTATGCTATACCAGGGTAGTATACCGCATTGTACGCTGTACCAGGGTATTCTATTGCATTGTAGTATGCTTTACCAGGGTATTCTACTGCATTGTAGAATGCTGTACCAGGGTATTCTATTGCATTGTAGTATGCTTTACCAGGGTATTCTACTGCATTGTAGAATGCTGTCCAAGGGTATTCTATTGCATTGTAGTATGCTCTACCAGGGTATTCTACTGCATTGCAGTATGCTGTGCCAGGGTATTCTACTGCATTGTAGTATGATGTACCAGGGTATTCTATTGCATTGTATGCTGTACCAGGGTATTCTACTGCATTGTAGTATGCTGTACCAGGGTATTCTATTGCATTATATGCTGTACCAGGGTATTCTACTGCATTGTATGCTGTACCAGGGTATTCTACTGCATTGTAGTATGCTGTACCAGGGTATTCTATTGCATTGTATGCTGTATCAGGGTATTCTACTGCATTGTATGCTGTACCAGGGTATTCTATTGCATTGTATGCTGTACCAGGGTATTATATTGCATTGTATGCTGTACCAGGGTATTCTACTGCATTGTATGCTGTATCAGGGTATTATATTGCATTGTATGCTGTACCAGGGTATTCTACTGCATTGTAGTATGCTGTACCAGGGTATTCTACTGCATTGTAGTGTGCTGTACCAGGGTATTCTACTGCATTGTAGTATGCTGTACTAGGGTATTCTATTGCATTGTATGCTGTACCAGGTTATTCTACTGCATTGTATGCTGTACCAGGGTATTCTATTGCACTGTAGTATGCTGTACCAGGGTAGTCTACTGCATTGTACGCTGTACCAGGGTATTCTATTGCATCGTAGTATGCTGTACCAGGGTATTCCACTGCATTGTAGTATGCTGTACCAGGGTATTCTACTGCATTGTAGTATGCTGTACCAGGGTGTTCTATTGCAGTGTATTCTATACCAGGGTATTCTACTGCATTGTATGCTGTACCAGGGTATTCTATTGCATTGTAGTATGCTGTACCAGGGTATTCTACTGCATTGTACGCTGTACAAGGGTATTCTATTGCATTGTAGTATGATGTACCAGGGTTTTCTACTGCATTGTAGTATGATGTACCAGGGTATTGTACTGCATTGTAGTATGCTGTACCAGGGTATTCTATTGCATTGTATGCTGTACCAGGGTATTCTATTGCATTGTAGTATGCTCTACCAGGGTATTCTACTGCATTGTATGCTATATCAGGGTATTCAATTGCATTATATGCTGTACCAGGGTATTCTACGGCATTGTATGCTGTACAAGGGTATTCTATTGCATTGTAGTATGCTCTACCAGGGTATTCTACTGCATTGTAGTATGCTGTACCAGGGTATTCTATTGCATTGTAGTATGCTGTACCAGGTTATTCTTTTGCAGTGTATGCTGTACCAGGGTATTCTACTGCATTGTATGCTGTACCAGGGTACTCTATTGCATTGTAGTATTTTGTACCAGGGTATTCTACTGCATTGCACGCTGTACAAGGGTATTCTATTGCATTGTGGCATGCTTTACCAGGGTATTCTACTGAATTGTAGTATGCTGTACCTGGGTATTCTATTGCATTGCAGTATGCTGTACCAGGGTATTCTACTGCATTGTAGTATGCTGTACTAGGGTATTCTACTTCATTGTAAGCTGTATCAGGGTATTATATTGCATTGTATGCTGTACCAGGGTATTCTACTGCATTGTAGTATGCTGTACCAGGGTATTCTACTGCATTGTAGTGTGCTGTACCAGGGTATTCTACTGCATTGTAGTATGCTGTACCAGGGTATTTTACTGCATTGTATGCTGTACCAGGGTATTCTATTGCATTGTAGTATGCTGTACCAGGGTATTCCACTGCATTGTAGTATGCTGTACCAGGGTATTCTACTGCATTGTAGTATGCTGTACCAGGGTATTCTATTGCAGTGTATGCTATACCAGGGTATTCTACTGCATTGTATGCTGTACCAGGGTATTCTATTGCATTGTAGTATGCTTTACCAGGGTATTCTACTGCATTGTAGTATGCTGTACCTGAGTATTCTATTGCATTGTAGTATGATGTACCAGGGTTTTCTACTGCATTGTAGTATGCTGTACCAGGGTGTTCTATTGCAGTGTATTCTATACCAGGGTATTCTACTGCATTGTATGCTGTACCAGGGTATTCTATTGCATTGTAGTATGCTGTACCAGGGTATTCTACTGCATTGTACGCTGTACAAGGGTATTCTATTGCATTGTAGTATGCTCTACCAGGGTATTCTACTGCATTGTAGTATGCTGTACAAGGGTATTCTATTGCATTGTAGTATGCTCTACCAGGTTATTCTACTGCATTGTATGCTGTACCAGGGTATTCTATTGCATTGTAGTATTTTGTACCAGGGTATTCTACTGCATTGCACGCTGTACAAGGGTATTCTATTGCATTGTAGTATGCTTTACCAGGGTATTCTACTGCATTGTAGTATGCTGTACCTGGGTATTCTATTGCATTGTAGTATGATGTACCAGGGGTTTCTACTGCATTGTAGTATGATGTACCAGGGTATTCTACTGCATTGTAGTATGCTGTACCAGGGTATTCTATTGCATTGTATGCTGTACCAGGGTATTCTATTGCATTGTAGTATGCTCTACCAGGGTATTCTACTGCATTGTATGCTGTATCAGGGTATTATATTGCATTGTATGCTGTACCAGGGTATTCTACTGCATTGTAGTATGCTGTACCAGGGTATTCTACTGCATTGTAGTGTGCTGTACCAGGGTATTCTACTGCATTGTAGTATGCTGTACTAGGGTATTCTATTGCATTGTATGCTGTACCAGGGTATTCTTCTGCATTGTATGCTGTACCAGGGTATTCTATTGCATCGTAGAATGCTGTACCAGGGTAGTCTACTGCATTGTACGCTGCACCAGGGTATTCTATTGCATTGTAGTATGCTTTACCAGGGTATTCTACTGCATTGTAGTATGCTGTACCTGGGTATTCTATTGCATTGTAGTATGATGTACCAGTGTTTTCTACTGCATTGTAGTATGATGTACCAGGATATTCTACTGCATTGTAGTATGCTGTACCAGGGTATTATATTGCATTGTATGCTGTACCAGGGTATTCTACTGCATTGTAGTATGCTCTACCAGGGTATTCTACTGCATTGTATGCTGTATCAGGGTATTCTACTGCATTGTGTGCTGTACCAGGGTATTCTACTGCATTGTAGTATGCTGTACCAGGGTATTCTATTTCATTATATGCTGTACCAGGGTATTCTACTGCATTGTATGCTGTACCAGGGTATTCTATTGCATTGTAGTATGCTGTACCAGGGTATTCCACTGCATTGTAGTATGCTGTACCAGGGTATTCTACTGCATTGTAGTATGCTGTACCAGGGTATTCTATTGCAGTGTATGCTATACCAGGGTATTCTACTGCATTGTATTGGTATTGCATTGTAGTATGATGTACCAGGGTTTTCTACTGCATTGTAGTATGATGTACCAGGGTATTCTACTGCATTGTATGCTGTATCAGGGTATTCTATTGCAGTGTATGCTATACCAGGGTATTCTATTGCATTGTAGTATGCTGTGCCAGGGTATTCTACTGCATTGTAGTATGTTGTACCAGGGTATTCTATTACATTGTATGCTGTACCAGGGTATTCTACTGCATTGTAGTATGCTGTACCAGGGTAGTCTACCGCATTGTACGCTGTACCAGGGTATTCTATTGCATTGTAGTATGTTGTACCAGGGTATTCTATTGCATTGTATGCTCTACCAGGGTATTCTATTGCATTGTAGTATGCTGTACCAGGGTATTCTGTTGCATTATATGCTGTACCAGGGTATTCTACTGCATTGTATGCTGTACCAGGGTATTCTATTGCATTGTAGTATGATGTACCAGTGTTTTCTACTCTATTGTAGTATGATGTACCAGGATATTCTACTGCATTGTATGCTGTATCAGGGTATTCTACTGCATTGTGTGCTGTACCAGGGTATTCTACTGCATTGCAGTATGCTGTACCAGGGTATTCTATTGCATTGTAGTATGCTGTACCAGGGTATTCCACTGCATTGTAGTATGCTGTACCAGGGTATTCTACTGCATTGTAGTATGCTGTACCAGGGTATTCTATTGCAGTGTATGCTATACCAGGGTATTGTACTGCATTGTATGCTGTACCAGGGTATTCTATTGTATTGTAGTATGCTTTACCAGGGTATTCTACTGCATTGTAGTATGCTGTACCTGAGTATTCTATTGCATTGTAGTATGATGTACCAGGGTTTTCTACTGCATTGTAGTATGATGTACCAGGGTATTCTACTGCATTGTATGCTGTATCAGGGTATTCTATTGCAGTGTATGCTATACCAGGGTAGTATACCGCATTGTACGCTGTACCAGGGTATTCTATTGCATTGTAGTATGCTTTACCAGGGTATTCTACTGCATTGTAGAATGCTGTACCAGGGTATTCTATTGCATTGTAGTATGCTTTACCAGGGTATTCTACTGCATTGTAGAATGCTGTCCAAGGGTATTCTATTGCATTGTAGTATGCTCTACCAGGGTATTCTACTGCATTGCAGTATGCTGTGCCAGGGTATTCTACTGCATTGTAGTATGATGTACCAGGGTATTCTATTGCATTGTATGCTGTACCAGGGTATTCTACTGCATTGTAGTATGCTGTACCAGGGTATTCTATTGCATTATATGCTGTACCAGGGTATTCTACTGCATTGTATGCTGTACCAGGGTATTCTACTGCATTGTAGTATGATGTACCAGGGTATTCTATTGCATTGTATGATGTATCAGGGTATTCTACTGCATTGTATGCTGTACCAGGGTATTCTATTGCATTGTATGCTGTACCAGGGTATTATATTGCATTGTATGCTGTACCAGGGTATTCAACTGCATTGTATGCTGTATCAGGGTATTATATTGCATTGTATGCTGTACCAGGGTATTCTACTGCATTGTAGTATGCTGTACCAGGGTATTCTACTGCATTGTAGTGTGCTGTACCAGGGTATTCTACTACATTGTAGTATGCTGTACTAGGGTATTCTATTGCATTGTATGCTGTACCAGGTTATTCTACTGCATTGTATGCTGTACCAGGGTATTCTATTGCACTGTAGTATGCTGTACCAGGGTAGTCTACTGCATTGTACGCTGTACCAGGGTATTCTATTGCATCGTAGTATGCTGTACCAGGGTATTCCACTGCATTGTAGTATGCTGTACCAGGGTATTCTACTGCATTGTAGTATGCTGTACCAGGGTGTTCTATTGCAGTGTATTCTATACCAGGGTATTCTACTGCATTGTATGCTGTACCAGGGTATTCTATTGCATTGTAGTATGCTGTACCAGGGTATTCTACTGCATTGTACGCTGTACAAGGGTATTCTATTGCAGTGTAGTATGATGTACCAGGGTTTTCTACTGCATTGTAGTATGATGTACCAGGGTATTGTACTGCATTGTAGTATGCTGTACCAGGGTATTCTATTGCATTGTATGCTGTACCAGGGTATTCTATTGCATTGTAGTATGCTCTACCAGGGTATTCTACTGCATTGTATGCTATATCAGGGTATTCAATTGCATTATATGCTGTACCAGGGTATTCTACGGCATTGTATGCTGTACAAGGGTATTCTATTGCATTGTAGTATGCTCTACCAGGGTATTCTACTGCATTGTAGTATGCTGTACCAGGGTATTCTATTGCATTGTAGTATGCTGTACCAGGTTATTCTTTTGCAGTGTATGCTGTACCAGGGTATTCTACTGCATTGTATGCTGTACCAGGGTACTCTATTGCATTGTAGTATTTTGTACCAGGGTATTCTACTGCATTGCACGCTGTACAAGGGTATTCTATTGCATTGTGGCATGCTTTACCAGGGTATTCTACTGAATTGTAGTATGCTGTACCTGGGTATTCTATTGCATTGCAGTATGCTGTACCAGGGTATTCTACTGCATTGTAGTATGCTGTACTAGGGTATTCTACTTCATTGTATGCTGTATCAGGGTATTATATTGCATTGTATGCTGTACCAGGGTATTCTACTGCATTGTAGTATGCTGTACCAGGGTATTCTATTGCATTGTAGTATGCTTTACCAGGGTATTCTACTGCATTGTAGAATGCTGTCCAAGGGTATTCTATTGCATTGTAGTATGCTCTACCAGGGTATTCTACTGCATTGCAGTATGCTGTGCCAGGGTATTCTACTGCATTGTAGTATGATGTACCAGGGTATTCTATTGCATTGTATGCTGTACCAGGGTATTCTACTGCATTGTAGTATGCTGTACCAGGGTATTCTATTGCATTATATGCTGTACCAGGGTATTCTACTGCATTGTATGCTGTACCAGGGTATTCTACTGCATTGTAGTATGCTGTACCAGGGTATTCTATTGCATTGTATGCTGTATCAGGGTATTCTACTGCATTGTATGCTGTACCAGGGTATTCTATTGCATTGTATGCTGTACCAGGGTATTATATTGCATTGTATGCTGTACCAGGGTATTCAACTGCATTGTATGCTGTATCAGGGTATTATATTGCATTGTATGCTGTACCAGGGTATTCTACTGCATTGTAGTATGCTGTACCAGGGTATTCTACTGCATTGTAGTGTGCTGTACCAGGGTATTCTACTGCATTGTAGTATGCTGTACTAGGGTATTCTATTGCATTGTATGCTGTACCAGGTTATTCTACTGCATTGTATGCTGTACCAGGGTATTCTATTGCACTGTAGTATGCTGTACCAGGGTAGTCTACTGCATTGTACGCTGTACCAGGGTATTCTATTGCATCGTAGTATGCTGTACCAGGGTATTCCACTGCATTGTAGTATGCTGTACCAGGGTATTCTACTGCATTGTAGTATGCTGTACCAGGGTGTTCTATTGCAGTGTATTCTATACCAGGGTATTCTACTGCATTGTATGCTGTACCAGGGTATTCTATTGCATTGTAGTATGCTGTACCAGGGTATTCTACTGCATTGTACGCTGTACAAGGGTATTCTATTGCATTGTAGTATGATGTACCAGGGTTTTCTACTGCATTGTAGTATGATGTACCAGGGTATTGTACTGCATTGTAGTATGCTGTACCAGGGTATTCTATTGCATTGTATGCTGTACCAGGGTATTCTATTGCATTGTAGTATGCTCTACCAGGGTATTCTACTGCATTGTATGCTATATCAGGGTATTCAATTGCATTATATGCTGTACCAGGGTATTCTACGGCATTGTATGCTGTACAAGGGTATTCTATTGCATTGTAGTATGCTCTACCAGGGTATTCTACTGCATTGTAGTATGCTGTACCAGGGTATTCTATTGCATTGTAGTATGCTGTACCAGGTTATTCTTTTGCAGTGTATGCTGTACCAGGGTATTCTACTGCATTGTATGCTGTACCAGGGTACTCTATTGCATTGTAGTATTTTGTACCAGGGTATTCTACTGCATTGCACGCTGTACAAGGGTATTCTATTGCATTGTGGCATGCTTTACCAGGGTATTCTACTGAATTGTAGTATGCTGTACCTGGGTATTCTATTGCATTGCAGTATGCTGTACCAGGGTATTCTACTGCATTGTAGTATGCTGTACTAGGGTATTCTACTTCATTGTATGCTGTATCAGGGTATTATATTGCATTGTATGCTGTACCAGGGTATTCTACTGCATTGTAGTATGCTGTACCAGGGTATTCTACTGCATTGTAGTGTGCTGTACCAGGGTATTCTACTGCATTGTAGTATGCTGTACCAGGGTATTTTACTGCATTGTATGCTGTATCAGGGTATTCTACTGCATTGTAGTATGCTGTACCAGGGTATTCTACTGCATTGTAGTATGCTGTACCAGGGTATTCTATTTCATTATATGCTGTACCAGGGTATTCTACTGCATTGTATGCTGTACCAGGGTATTCTATTGCATTGTAGTATGCTGTACCAGGGTATTCCACTGCATTGTAGTATGCTGTACCAGGGTATTCTACTGCATTGTAGTATGCTGTACCAGGGTATTCTATTGCAGTGTATGCTATACCAGGGTATTCTACTGCATTGTATGCTGTACCAGGGTATTCTATTGCATTGTAGTATGCTTTACCAGGGTATTCTACTGCATTGTAGTATGCTGTACCTGAGTATTCTATTGCATTGTAGTATGATGTACCAGGGTTTTCTACTGCATTGTAGTATGCTGTACCAGGGTGTTCTATTGCAGTGTATTCTATACCAGGGTATTCTACTGCATTGTATGCTGTACCAGGGTATTCTATTGCATTGTAGTATGCTGTACCAGGGTATTCTACTGCATTGTACGCTGTACAAGGGTATTCTATTGCATTGTAGTATGCTCTACCAGGGTATTCTACTGCATTGTAGTATGCTGTACAAGGGTATTCTATTGCATTGTAGTATGCTCTACCAGGTTATTCTACTGCATTGTATGCTGTACCAGGGTATTCTATTGCATTGTAGTATTTTGTACCAGGGTATTCTACTGCATTGCACGCTGTACAAGGGTATTCTATTGCATTGTAGTATGCTTTACCAGGGTATTCTACTGCATTGTAGTATGCTGTACCTGGGTATTCTATTGCATTGTAGTATGATGTACCAGGGGTTTCTACTGCATTGTAGTATGATGTACCAGGGTATTCTACTGCATTGTAGTATGCTGTACCAGGGTATTCTATTGCATTGTATGCTGTACCAGGGTATTCTATTGCATTGTAGTATGCTCTACCAGGGTATTCTACTGCATTGTATGCTGTATCAGGGTATTATATTGCATTGTATGCTGTACCAGGGTATTCTACTGCATTGTAGTATGCTGTACCAGGGTATTCTACTGCATTGTAGTGTGCTGTACCAGGGTATTCTACTGCATTGTAGTATGCTGTACTAGGGTATTCTATTGCATTGTATGCTGTACCAGGGTATTCTTCTGCATTGTATGCTGTACCAGGGTATTCTATTGCATCGTAGAATGCTGTACCAGGGTAGTCTACTGCATTGTACGCTGCACCAGGGTATTCTATTGCATTGTAGTATGCTTTACCAGGGTATTCTACTGCATTGTAGTATGCTGTACCTGGGTATTCTATTGCATTGTAGTATGATGTACCAGTGTTTTCTACTGCATTGTAGTATGATGTACCAGGATATTCTACTGCATTGTAGTATGCTGTACCAGGGTATTATATTGCATTGTATGCTGTACCAGGGTATTCTACTGCATTGTAGTATGCTCTACCAGGGTATTCTACTGCATTGTATGCTGTATCAGGGTATTCTACTGCATTGTGTGCTGTACCAGGGTATTCTACTGCATTGTAGTATGCTGTACCAGGGTATTCTATTTCATTATATGCTGTACCAGGGTATTCTACTGCATTGTATGCTGTACCAGGGTATTCTATTGCATTGTAGTATGCTGTACCAGGGTATTCCACTGCATTGTAGTATGCTGTACCAGGGTATTCTACTGCATTGTAGTATGCTGTACCAGGGTATTCTATTGCAGTGTATGCTATACCAGGGTATTCTCATGCATTGTATTGGTATTGTATTGGTATTGCATTGTAGTATGATGTACCAGGGTTTTCTACTGCATTGTAGTATGATGTACCAGGGTATTCTACTGCATTGTATGCTGTATCAGGGTATTCTATTGCAGTGTATGCTATACCAGGGTATTCTATTGCATTGTAGTATGCTGTGCCAGGGTATTCTACTGCATTGTAGTATGTTGTACCAGGTTATTCTATTACATTGTATGCTGTACCAGGGTATTCTACTGCATTGTAGTATGCTGTACCAGGGTAGTCTACCGCATTGTACGCTGTACCAGGGTATTCTATTGCATTGTAGTATGTTGTACCAGGGTATTCTATTGCATTGTATGCTCTACCAGGGTATTCTATTGCATTGTAGTATGCTGTACCAGGGTATTCTGTTGCATTATATGCTGTACCAGGGTATTCTACTGCATTGTATGCTGTACCAGGGTATTCTATTGCATTGTAGTATGCTGTACCAGGGTATTCCACTGCATTGTAGTATGCTGTACCAGGGTATTCTACTGCATTGTAGTATGCTGTACCAGGGTATTATATTGCAGTGTATGCTATACCAGGGTATTCTACTGCATTGTATGCTGTACCAGGGTATTATATTGCATTGTAGTATGCTTTACCAGGGTATTCTACTGCATTGTAGTATGCTGTACCTGGGTATTCTACTGCATTGTAGTATGATGTACCAGGGTTTTCTACTGCATTGTAGTATGATGTACCAGGGTATTCTACTGCATTGTATGCTGTATCAGGGTATTCTATTGCAGTGTATGCTATACCAGGGTATTCTACTGCATTGTATGCTGTACCAGGGTATTCTATTGCATTGTAGTATGTTGTACCAGGGTATTCTACTGCATTGTAGTATGCTTTACCAGGGTATTCTATTGCAGTGTATGCTATACCAGGTTATTCTACTGCATTGTATGCTGTACCAGGGTATTCTATTGCATTGTAGTATGCTGTACCAGGGTATTCTACTGCATGGTACGTTGTACAAGGGTATTCTATTGCATTGTAGTATGATGTACCAGGGTTTTCTACAGCATTGTAGTATGATGTACCAGGGTATTCTACTGCATTGTAGTATGCTGTACCAGGGTATTATATTGCATTGTATGCTGTACCAGGGTATTCTATTGCATTGTAGTATGCTCTACCAGGGTATTCTACTGCATTGTATGCTATACCAGGGTATTCTACTGCATTGTAGTATGCTGTACCAGGGTATTCTATTGCATTGTAGTATGCTGTACCAGGGTATTCTACTGCATGGTACGTTGTACAAGGGTATTCTATTGCATTGTAGTATGATGTACCAGGGTTTTCTACAGCATTGTAGTATGCTGTACCAGGGTATTCTACTGCATTGTAGTATGCTGTACCAGGGTATTCTATTGCATTGTATGCTGTACCAGGGTATTCTAATGCATTGTATGCTGTACCAGGGTACTCTATTGCATTGTAGTATACTGTACCAGGGTATTCTACTGCATTGCACGCTGTACAAGGGTATTCTATTGCATTGTAGTATGCTTTACCAGGGTATTCTACTGCATTGTAGTATGCTGTACCTGGGTATTCTATTGCATTGTAGTATGATGTACCAGGGGTTTCTACTGCATTGTAGTATGATGTACCAGGGTATTCTACTGCATTGTAGTATGCTGTACTAGGGTATTCTATTGCATTGTATGCTGTACCAGGTTATTCTATTGCATTGTAGTATGCTCTACCAGGGTATTCAACTGCATTGTATGCTGTATCAGGGTATTCTACTGCATTGTATGCTGTACCAGGGTATTCTACTGCATTGCAGTATGCTGTACCAGGGTATTCTACTGCATTGTAGTATGCTGTACTAGGGTATTCTACTTCATTGTAGTATGATGTACCAGGGTATTCTACTGCATTGTATGCTGTACCAGGGTATTCTATTGCATTGTAGTATGCTGTACCAGGGTATTCCACTGCATTGTAGTATGCTGTACCAGGGTATTCTAATTCATTGTAGTATGCTGTACCAGGGTATTCTATTGCAGTGTATGCTATACCAGGGCATTCTACTGCATTGTATGCTGTACCAGGGTATTCTATTGCATTGTAGTATGCTTTACCAGGGTATTCTACTGCATTGTAGTATGCTGTACCTGAGTATTCTATTGCATTGTAGTATGATGTACCAGGGTATTCTACTGCATTGTATGCTGTATCAGGGTATTCTATTGCAGTGTATGCTATACCAGGGTAGTATACCGCATTGTATGCTGTACCAGGGTATTCTATTGCATTGTAGTATGCTGTACCAGGGTATTCTACTGCATTGTACGCTGTACAAGGGTATTCTATTGCATTGTAGTATGATGTACCAGGGTTTTCTACTGCATTGTAGTATGATGTACCAGGGTATTGTACTGCATTGTAGTATGCTGTACCAGGGTATTCTATTGCATTGTATGCTGTACCAGGGTATTCTATTGCATTGTAGTATGCTCTACCAGGGTATTCTACTGCATTGTATGCTATATCAGGGTATTCTATTGCATTATATGCTGTACCAGGGTATTCTACGGCATTGTAGTATGCTGTACCAGGGTATTCTATTGCATTGTATGCTGTACAAGGGTATTCTATTGCATTGTAGTATGCTCTACCAGGGTATTCTACTGCATTGTAGTATGATGTACCAGGGTATTCTATTGCATTGTAGTATGATGTACCAGGGTATTCTATTGCATTGTATGCTGTACCAGGGTATTCTACTGCATTGCAGTATGCTGTACCAGGGTATTCTATTGCATTGTAGTATTTTGTACCAGGGTATTCTACTGCATTGCACGCTGTACAAGGGTATTCTATTGCATTGTAGTATGCTTTACCAGGGTATTCTACTGCATTGTAGTATGCTGTACCTGGGTATTCTATTGCATTGTAGTATGATGTACCAGGGGTTTCTACTGCATTGTAGTATGCTGTACCAGGGTATTCTATTGCATTGTATGCTGTACCAGGGTATTCTACTGCATTGCAGTATGCTGTACCAGGGTATTCTAATGCATTGTATGCTGTTCCAGGGTATTCTATTGCATTGTATGCTGTACAAGGGTATTCTATTGCATTGTATGCTGTAACAGGGTATTCTACTGCATTGTATGCTGTATCAGGGTATTATATTGTATTGTATGCTGTACCAGGGTATTCTACTGCATTGTAGTATGCTGTACCAGGGTATTCTACTGCATTGTAGTGTGCTGTACCAGGGTATTCTACTGCATTGTAGTATGCTGTACTAGGGTATTCTATTGCATTGTAGAATGCTGTACCAGGGTAGTCTACTGCATTGTACGCTGCACCAGGGTATTCTATTGCATTGTAGTATGCTTTACCAGGGTATTCTACTGCATTGTAGTATGCTGTACCTGGGTATTCTATTGCATTGTAGTATGATGTACCAGGATATTCTACTGCATTGTAGTATGCTGTACCAGGGTATTATATTGCATTGTATGCTGTACCAGGGTATTCTACTGCATTGTAGTATGCTCTACCAGGGTATTCTACTGCATTGTATGCTGTATCAGGGTATTCTACTGCATTGTGTGCTGTACCAGGGTATTCTACTGCATTGCAGTATGCTGTACCAGGGTATTTTACTGCATTGTATGCTGTATCAGGGTATTCTACTGCATTGTAGTATGCTGTACCAGGGTATTCTACTGCATTGTATGCTGTAACAGGGTATTCTATTGCATTGTAGTATGCTGTACCAGGGTATTCCACTGCATTGTAGTATGCTGTACCAGGGTATTCTACTGCATTGTAGTATGCTTTACCAGGGTATTCTACTGCATTGTAGTATGCTGTACCTGAGTATTCTATTGCATTGTAGTATGATGTACCAGGGTATTCTACTGCATTGTATGCTGTATCAGGGTATTCTATTGCAGTGTATGCTATACCAGGGTAGTATACCGCATTGTATGCTGTACCAGGGTATTCTATTGCATTGTAGTATGCTGTACCAGGGTATTCTACTGCATTGTACGCTGTACAAGGGTATTCTATTGCATTGTAGTATGATGTACCAGGGTTTTCTACTGCATTGTAGTATGATGTACCAGGGTATTGTACTGCATTGTAGTATGCTGTACCAGGGTATTCTATTGCATTGTATGCTGTACCAGGGTATTCTATTGCATTGTAGTATGCTCTACCAGGGTATTCTACTGCATTGTATGCTATATCAGGGTATTCTATTGCATTATATGCTGTACCAGGGTATTCTACGGCATTGTATGCTGTACAAGGGTATTCTATTGCATTGTAGTATGCTCTACCAGGGTATTCTACTGCATTGTAGTATGCTGTACCTGGGTATTCTTTTGCAGTGTATGCTGTACCAGGGTATTCTACTGCATTGTATGCTGTACCAGGGTATTCTATTGCATTGTAGTATTTTGTACCAGGGTATTCTACTGCATTGCACGCTGTACAAGGGTATTCTATTGCATTGTAGTATGCTTTACCAGGGTATTCTACTGCATTGTAGTATGCTGTACCTGGGTATTCTATTGCATTGTAGTATGATGTACCAGGGGTTTCTACTGCATTGTAGTATGATGTACCAGGGTATTCTACTGCATTGTAGTGTGCTGTACCAGGTTATTCTATTGCATTGTATGCTGTACCAGGGTATTCTACTGCATTGCAGTATGCTGTACCAGGGTATTCTAATGCATTGTATGCTGTTCCAGGGTATTCTATTGCATTGTATGCTGTACCAGGGTATTCTATTGCATTGTATGCTGTAACAGGGTATTCTACTGCATTGTATGCTGTATCAGGGTATTATATTGCATTGTATGCTGTACCAGGGTATTCTACTGCATTGTAGTATGCTGTACCAGGGTATTCTACTGCATTGTAGTGTGCTGTCCCAGGGTATTCTACTGCATTGTAGTATGCTGTACTAGGGTATTCTATTGCATTGTAGAATGCTGTACCAGGGTAGTCTACTGCATTGTACGCTGCACCAGGGTATTCTATTGCATTGTAGTATGCTTTACCAGGGTATTTTACTGCATTGTAGTATGCTGTACCTGGGTATTCTATTGCATTGTAGTATGATGTACCAGGATATTCTACTGCATTGTAGTATGCTGTACCAGGGTATTATATTGCATTGTATGCTGTACTAGGGTATTCTACTGCATTGTAGTATGCTCTACCAGGGTATTCTACTGCATTGTATGCTGTACCAGGGTATTCTACTGCATTGTACACTGTACAAGGGTATTCTATTGCATTGTAGTATGATGTACCAGGGTTTTCTACTGCATTGTAGTATGCTGTACCAGGGTATTCCACTGCATTGTAGTATGCTGTACCAGGGTATTCTACTGCATTGTATGCTGTACCAGGGTATTCTATTGCATTGTAGTATGCTGTACCAGGGTATTCCACTGCATTGTAGTATGCTGTACCAGGGTATTCTACTGCATTGTAGTATGCTGTACCAGGGTATTCTATTGCAGTGTATGCTATACCAGGGTATTCTACTGCATTGTATGCTGTACCAGGGTATTCTATTGCATTGTTGTATGCTTTACCAGGGTATTCTACTGCATTGTAGTATGCTGTACCTGAGTATTCTATTGCATTGTAGTATGATGTACCAGGGTTTTCTACTGCATTGTAGTATGATGTACCAGGGTATTCTACTGCATTGTATGCTGTACCAGGGTATTCTATTGCATTGTAGTATGCTGTACCAGGGTAGTCTACTGCATTGTACGCTGTACCAGGGTATTCTATTGCATCGTAGTATGCTGTACCAGGGTATTCCACTGCATTGTAGTATGCTGTACCAGGGTATTCTACTGCATTGTAGTATGCTGTACCAGGGTGTTCTATTGCAGTGTATTCTATACCAGGGTATTCTACTGCATTGTATGCTGTACCAGGGTATTCTATTGCATTGTAGTATGATGTACCAGGGTATTCTACTGCATTGTAGTATGCTGTACCAGGGTATTCTACTGCATTGTACGCTGTACAAGGGTATTCTATTGCATTGTAGTATGATGTACCAGGGTTTTCTACTGCATTGTAGTATGATGTACCAGGGTATTGTACTGCATTGTAGTATGCTGTACCAGGGTATTCTTTTGCATTGTATGCTGTACCAGGGTATTCTATTGCATTGTAGTATGATGTACCAGGATATTCTACTGCATTGTAGTATGCTGTACCAGGGTATTATATTGCATTGTATGCTGTACTAGGGTATTCTACTGCATTGTAGTATGCTCTACCAGGGTATTCTACTGCATTGTATGCTATATCAGGGTATTCTATTGCATTATATGCTGTACCAGGGTATTCTACGGCATTGTATGCTGTACAAGGGTATTCTATTGCATTGTAGTATGCTCTACCAGGGTATTCTACTGCATTGTAGTATGCTCTACCAGGGTATTCTACTGCATTGTATGCTATACCAGGGTATTCTACTGCATTGTAGTATGCTGTACCAGGGTATTCTATTGCATTGTAGTATGCTGTACCAGGGTATTCTACTGCATGGTACGTTGTACAAGGGTATTCTATTGCATTGTAGTATGCTCTACCAGGGTATTCTACTGCATTGTATGCTATACCAGGGTATTCTATTGCATTGTAGTATGATGTACCAGGGTTTTCTACAGCATTGTAGTATGCTGTACCAGGGTATTCTACTGCATTGTAGTATGCTGTACCAGGGTATTATATTGCATTGTATGCTGTACCAGGGTATTCTAATGCATTGTATGCTGTACCAGGGTACTCTATTGCATTGTAGTATGCTGTACCAGGGTATTCTACTGCATTGCACGCTGTACAAGGGTATTCTATTGCATTGTAGTATGCTTTACCAGGGTATTCTACTGCATTGTAGTATGCTGTACCAGGGTACTCTACTGCATTGTAGTATGCTGTACTAGGGTATTCTATTGCATTGTATGCTGTACCAGGTTATTCTATTGCACTGTAGTATGCTCTACCAGGGTATTCAACTGCATTGTATGCTGTATCAGGGTATTCTATTGCATTGTATGCTGTACCAGGGTATTCTACTGCATTGCAGTATGCTGTACCAGGGTATTCTACTGCATTGTAGTATGCTGTACTAGGGTATTCTACTTCATTGTATGCTGTATCAGGGTATTATATTGCATTGTATGCTGTACCAGGGTATTCTACTGCATTGTAGTATGCTGTACCAGGGTATTCTACTGCATTGTAGTGTGCTGTACCAGGGTATTCTACTGATTTGTAGTATGCTGTACTAGGGTATTCTATTGCATTGTATGCTGTACCAGGTTATTCTACTGCATTGTATGCTGTACCAGGGTATTCTACTGCATTGTATGCTGTACCAGGGTATTCTATTGCATTGTAGTATGCTGTACCAGGGTATTCTATTGCATTGTATGCTGTACAAGGGTATTCTATTGCATTGTAGTATGATGTACCAGGGTTTTCTACTGCATTGTAGTATGATGTACCAGGGTATTCTACTGCATTGTAGTATGCTGTACCAGGGTATTCTATGGCATTGTATGCTGTACCAGGGTATTCTATTGCATTGTAGTATGCTCTACCAGGGTATTCTACTGCATTGTATGCTATATCAGGGTATTCTCTTGCATTGTATGCTGTAGCAGGGTATTCTAATGCATTGTAGTATGCGGTACCAGGGTATTCTATTGCATTGTAGTATGCTTTACCAGGGTATTCTATTGCATTGTAGTATGCTGTACCTGGGTATTCTACTGCATTGTAGTATGCTGTACCAGGGAATTCTATTGCAGTGTATGCTATACCAGGGTATTCTACTGCATTGTATGCTTTACCAGGGTAATCTACTGCATTGTAGTACGCTATACCTGAGTATTCTATTGCATTGTAGTATGATGTACCAGTGTTTTCTACTGCATTGTAGTATGATGTACCAGGATATTCTACTGCATTGTATGCTGTATCAGGGTATTCTACTGCATTGTGTGCTGTACCAGGGTATTCTACTGCATTGCAGTATGCTGTACCAGGGTATTCTACTGCATTGTATGCTGTATCAGGGTATTCTACTGCATTGTAGTATGCTGTACCAGGGTATTCTACTGCATTGTAGTATGCTGTACCAGGGTATTCTATTTCATTATATGCTGTACCAGGGTATTCTACTGCATTGTATGCTGTACCAGGGTATTCTATTGCATTGTAGTATGCTGTACCAGGGTATTCCACTGCATTGTAGTATGCTGTACCAGGGTATTCTACTGCATTGTAGTATGCTGTACCAGGGTATTCTATTGCAGTGTATGCTATACCAGGGTATTCTACTGCATTGTATGCTGTACCAGGGTATTCTACTGCATTGTAGTATGCTGTACCTGAGTATTCTATTGCATTGTAGTATGATGTACCAGGGTTTTCTACTGCATTGTAGTATGATGTACCAGGGTATTCTACTGCATTGTATGCTGTATCAGGGTATTCTATTGCAGTGTATGCTATACCAGGGTAGTTTACCGCATTGTATGCTATATCAGGGTATTAAATTGCAATATATGCTGTACCAGGGTATTCTACGGCATTGTATGCTGTACAAGGGTATTCTATTGCATTGTAGTATGCTCTACCAGGGTATTCTACTGCATTGTAGTATGCTCTACCAGGGTATTCTACTGCATTGTATGCTATACCAGGGTATTCTACTGCATTGTAGTATGCTGTACCAGGGTATTCTATTGCATTGTAGTATGCTGTACCAGGGTATTCTACTGCATGGTACGTTGTACAAGGGTATTCTATTGCATTGTAGTATGATGTACCAGGGTTTTCTACAGCATTGTAGTATGCTGTACCAGGGTATTCTACTGCATTGTAGTATGATGTACCAGGGTATTCTACTGCATTGTAGTATGCTGTACTAGGGTATTCTATTGCATTGTATGCTGTACCAGGTTATTCTATTGCATTGTAGTATGCTCTACCAGGGTATTCAACTGCATTGTATGCTATATCAGGGTATTCTATTGCATTATATGCTGTACCAGGGTATTCTACGGCATTGTATGCTGTACAAGGGTATTCTATTGCATTGTAGTATGCTCTACCAGGGTATTCTACTGCATTGTAGTATGCTCTACCAGGGTATTCTACTGCATTGTATGCTATACCAGGGTATTCTACTGCATTGTAGTATGCTGTACCAGGGTATTCTATTGCATTGTAGTATGCTGTACCAGGGTATTCTACTGCATGGTACGTTGTACAAGGGTATTCTATTGCATTGTAGTATGATGTACCAGGGTTTTCTACAGCATTGTAGTATGCTGTACCAGGGTATTCTACTGCATTGTAGTATGCTGTACCAGGGTATTATATTGCATTGTATGCTGTACCAGGGTATTCTAATGCATTGTATGCTGTACCAGGGTACTCTATTGCATTGTAGTATGCTGTACCAGGGTATTCTACTGCATTGCACGCTGTACAAGGGTATTCTATTGCATTGTAGTATGCTTTACCAGGGTATTCTACTGCATTGTAGTATGCTGTACCAGGGTATTCTACTGCATTGTAGTATGCTGTACTAGGGTATTCTATTGCATTGTATGCTGTACCAGGTTATTCTATTCCATTGTAGTATGCTCTACCAGGGTATTCAACTGCATTGTATGCTGTATCAGGGTATTCTATTGCATTGTATGCTGTACCAGGGTATTCTACTGCATTGCAGTATGCTGTACCAGGGTATTCTACTGCATTGTAGTATGCTGTACTAGGGTATTCTACTTCATTGTATGCTGTATCAGGGTATTATATTGCATTGTATGCTGTACCAGGGTATTCTACTGCATTGTAGTATGCTGTACCAGGGTATTCTACTGCATTGTAGTGTGCTGTACCAGGGTATTCTACTGCATTGTAGTATGCTGTACTAGGGTATTCTATTGCATTGTATGCTGTACCAGGTTATTCTACTGCATTGTATGCTGTACCAGGGTATTCTACTGCATTGTATGCTGTACCAGGGTATTCTATTGCATTGTAGTATGCTGTACCAGGGTATTCTATTGCATTGTATGCTGTACAAGGGTATTCTATTGCATTGTAGTATGATGTACCAGGGTTTTCTACTGCATTGTAGTATGATGTACCAGGGTATTCTACTGCATTGTAGTATGCTGTACCAGGGTATTCTATGGCATTGTATGCTGTACCAGGGTATTCTATTGCATTGTAGTATGCTCTACCAGGGTATTCTACTGCATTGTATGCTATATCAGGGTATTCTCTTGCATTGTATGCTGTAGCAGGGTATTCTAATGCATTGTAGTATGCGGTACCAGGGTATGCTATTGCATTGTAGTATGCTTTACCAGGGTATTCTATTGCATTGTAGTATGCTGTACCTGGGTATTCTACTGCATTGTAGTATGCTGTACCAGGGAATTCTATTGCAGTGTATGCTATACCAGGGTATTCTACTGCATTGTATGCTTTACCAGGGTAATCTACTGCATTGTAGTACGCTATACCTGAGTATTCTATTGCATTGTAGTATGATGTACCAGTGTTTTCTACTGCATTGTAGTATGATGTACCAGGATATTCTACTGCATTGTATGCTGTATCAGGGTATTCTACTGCATTGTGTGCTGTACCAGGGTATTCTACTGCATTGCAGTATGCTGTACCAGGGTATTCTACTGCATTGTATGCTGTATCAGGGTATTCTACTGCATTGTAGTATGCTGTACCAGGGTATTCTACTGCATTGTAGTATGCTGTACCAGGGTATTCTATTTCATTATATGCTGTACCAGGGTATTCTACTGCATTGTATGCTGTACCAGGGTATTCTACTGCATTGTAGTATGCTGTACCAGGGTATTCCACTGCATTGTAGTATGCTGTACCAGGGTATTCTACTGCATTGTAGTATGCTGTACCAGGGTATTCTATTGCAGTGTATGCTATACCAGGGTATTCTACTGCATTGTATGCTGTACCAGGGTATTCTACTGCATTGTAGTATGCTGTACCTGAGTATTCTATTGCATTGTAGTATGATGTACCAGGGTTTTCTACTGCATTGTAGTATGATGTACCAGGGTATTCTACTGCATTGTATGCTGTATCAGGGTATTCTATTGCAGTGTATGCTATACCAGGGTAGTTTACCGCATTGTATGCTATATCAGGGTATTCTATTGCATTATATGCTGTACCAGGGTATTCTACGGCATTGTATGCTGTACAAGGGTATTCTATTGCATTGTAGTATGCTCTACCAGGGTATTCTACTGCATTGTAGTATGCTCTACCAGGGTATTCTACTGCATTGTATGCTATACCAGGGTATTCTACTGCATTGTAGTATGCTGTACCAGGGTATTCTACTGCATGGTACGTTGTACAAGGGTATTCTATTGCATTGTAGTATGATGTACCAGGGTTTTCTACAGCATTGTAGTATGCTGTACCAGGGTATTCTACTGCATTGTAGTATGCTGTACCAGGGTATTATATTGCATTGTATGCTGTACCAGGGTATTCTAATGCATTGTATGCTGTACCAGGGTACTCTATTGCATTGTAGTATGCTGTACTAGGGTATTCTACTGCATTGCACGCTGTACAAGGGTATTCTATTGCATTGTATGCTGTACCAGGGTATTCAACTGCATTGTATGCTGTATCAGGGTATTCTATTGCATTGTATGCTGTACCAGGGTATTCTACTGCATTGCAGTATGCTGTACCAGGGTATTCTACTGCATTGTAGTATGCTGTACTAGGGTATTCTACTTCATTGTATGCTGTATCAGGGTATTATATTGCATTGTATGCTGTACCAGGGTATTCTACTGCATTGTAGTATGCTGTACCAGGGTATTCTACTGCATTGTAGTGTGCTGTACCAGGGTATTCTACTGCATTGTAGTATGCTGTACTAGGGTATTCTATTGCATTGTATGCTGTACCAGGTTATTCTACTGCATTGTATGCTGTACCAGGGTATTCTATTGCATTGTAGTATGCTGTACCAGGGTATTCTATTGCATTGTATGCTGTACAAGGGTATTCTATTGCATTGTAGTATGATGTACCAGGGTTTTCTACTGCATTGTAGTATGATGTACCAGGGTATTCTACTGCATTGTAGTATGCTGTACCAGGGTATTCTATGGCATTGTATGCTGTACCAGGGTATTCTATTGCATTGTAGTATGCTCTACCAGGGTATTCTACTGCATTGTATGCTATATCAGGGTATTCTCTTGCATTGTATGCTGTAGCAGGGTATTCTAATGCATTGTAGTATGCGGTACCAGGGTATTCTATTGCATTGTAGTATGCTTTACAAGGGTATTCTATTGCATTGTAGTATGCTGTACCTGGGTATTCTACTGCATTGTAGTATGCTGTACCAGGGTATTCTATTGCAGTGTATGCTATACCAGGGTATTCTACTGCATTGTATGCTTTACCAGGGTATTCTACTGCATTGTAGTATGCTATACCTGAGTATTCTATTGCATTGTAGTATGATGTACCAGTGTTTTCTACTGCATTGTAGTATGATGTACCAGGGTATTCTACTGCATTGTGTGCTGTACCAGGGTGTTCTACTGCATTGCAGTATGCTGTACCAGGGTATTCTACTGCATTGTATGCTGTACCAGGGTATTCTACTGCATTGTAGTATGCTGTACCAGGGTATTCTATTTCATTATATGCTGTACCAGGGTATTCTACTGCATTGTATGCTGTACCAGGGTATTCTATTGCATTGTAGTATGCTGTACCAGGGTATTCCACTGCATTGTAGTATGCTGTACCAGGGTATTCTACTGCATTGTAGTATGCTGTACCAGGGTATTCTATTGCAGTGTATGCTATACCAGGATATTCTACTGCATTGTATGCTGTACCAGGGTATTCTATTGTATTGTAGTATGCTTTACCAGGGTATTCTACTGCATTGTAGTATGCTGTACCTGAGTATTCTATTGCATTGTAGTATGATGTACCAGGGTTTTCTACTGCATTGTAGTATGATGTACCAGGGTATTCTACTGCATTGTATGCTGTATCAGGGTATTCTATTGCAGTGTATGCTATACCAGGGTAGTCTACCGCATTGTATGCTTTACCAGGGTATTCTATTGCATTGTAGTATGCTCTACCAGGGTATTCTACTGCATTGCAGTATGCTGTGCCAGGGTATTCTACTGCATTGTAGTATGTTGTACCAGGGTATTCTATTGCATTGTATGTTGTACCAGGGTATTCTACTGCATTGTATGCTGTACCAGGGTATTCTACTGCATTGTATGCTGTACCAGGGTATTCTACTGCATTGTAGTATGCTGTACCAGGGTATTCTATTGCATTGTATGCTGTATCAGGGTATTCTACTGCATTGTATGCTGTACCAGGGTATTCTATTGCATTGTAGTATGCTGTACCAGGGTATTCCACTGCATTGTAGTATGCTCTACCAGGGTATTATACTGCATTGTATGCTATATCAGGGTATTCTATTGCATTGTATGCTGTACCAGGGTATTCTACTGCATTGTAGTATGCTGTACCAGGGTATTCTATTGCATTGTATGCTGTATCAGGGTATTCTACTGCATTGTATGCTGTACCAGGGTATTCTATTGCATTGTATGCTGTACCAGGGTATTCTACTGCATTGTATGCTGTATCAGGGTATTATATTGCATTGTATGCTGTACCAGGGTATTCTACTGCATTGTAGTATGCTGTACTAGGGTATTCTATTGCATTGTATGCTGTACCAGGTTATTCTACTGCATTGTATGCTGTACCAGGGTATTCTATTGCACTGTAGTATGCTGTACCAGGGTAGTCTACTGCATTGTACGCTGTACCAGGGTATTCTATTGCATCGTAGTATGCTGTACCAGGGTATTCCACTGCATTGTAGTATGCTGTACCAGGGTATTCTACTGCATTGTAGTATGCTGTACCAGGGTGTTCTATTGCAGTGTATTCTATACCAGGGTATTCTACTGCATTGTATGCTGTACCAGGGTATTCTATTGCATTGTAGTATGCTGTACCAGGGTATTATACTGCATTGTACGCTGTACAAGGGTATTCTATTGAATTGTAGTATGATGTACCAGGGTTTTCTACTGCATTGTAGTATGCTGTACCAGGGTATTCTATTGCATTGTATGCTGTACCAGGGTATTCTATTGCATTGTAGTATGCTCTACCAGGGTATTCTACTGCATTGTATGCTATATCAGGGTATTCAATTGCATTATATGCTGTACCAGGGTATTCTACGGCATTGTATGCTGTACAAGGGTATTCTATTGCATTGTAGTATGCTGTACCAGGGTATTCTATTGCATTGTAGTATGCTGTACCAGGTTATTCTTTTGCAGTGTATGCTGTACCAGGGTATTCCACTGCATTGTAGTATGCTGTACCAGGGTATTCTACTGCATTGTAGTATGCTGTACCAGGGTGTTCTATTGCAGTGTATTCTATACCAGGGTATTCTACTGCATTGTACGCTGTACCAGGGTATTCTATTGCATTGTAGTATGCTGTACCAGGGTATTCTACTGCATGGTACGTTGTTCAAGGGTATTCTATTGCATTGTAGTATGATGTACCAGTGTTTTCTACAGCATTGTAGTATGATGTACCAGGGTATTCTACTGCATTGTAGTATGCTGTACCAGGGTATTCTATTGCATTGTATGCTGTACCAGGGTATTCTATTGCATTGTAGTATGCTCTACCAGGGTATTCTACTGCATTGTATGCTATACCAGGGTATTCTATTGCATTGTATGCTGTATCAGGGTATTCTACTGCATTGTAGTATGCTGTACCAGGGTATTCTACTGCATTGTAGTAGGTTGTACCAGGGTATTCTATTGCATTATATGCTGTACCAGGGTATTCTACGGCATTGTATGCTGTACAAGGGTATTCTATTGCATTGTAGTATGCTGTACCAGGGTATTCTACTGCATTGTAGTAGGTTGTACCAGGGTATTCTATTGCATTATATGCTGTACCAGGGTATTCTACGGCATTGTATGCTGTACTAGGGTACTCTATTGCATTGTAGTATGCTGTACCAGGGTATTCTACTGCATTGCACGCTGTACAAGGGTATTCTATTGCATTGTAGTATGCTTTACCAGGGTATTCTACTGCATTGTAGTATGCTGTACCTGGGTATTCTATTGCATTGTAGTATGATGTACCAGGGTATTCTACTGCATTGTAGTATGCTGTACCTGGGTATTCTATTGCATTGTAGTATGATGTACCAGGGGTTTCTACTGCATTGTAGTATGATGTACCAGGGTATTCTACTGCATTGTAGTATGCTGTACCAGGGTATTCTATTGCATTGTATGCTGTACCAGGTTATTCTATTGCTTTGTAGTATGCTCTACCAGGGTATTCAACTGCATTGTATGCTGTATCAGGGTATTCTATTGCATTGTAGTATGCTGTACCAGGGTATTCTATTGCATTGTAGTATGCTGTACCAGGTTATTCTTTTGCAGTGTATGCTGTACCAGGGTATTCCACTGCATTGTAGTATGCTGTACCAGGGTATTCTACTGCATTGTAGTATGCTGTACCAGGGTGTTCTATTGCAGTGTATTCTATACCAGGGTATTCTACTGCATTGTATGCTGTACCAGGGTATTCTATTGCATTGTAGTATGCTGTACCAGGGTATTCTACTGCATGGTACGTTGTTCAAGGGTATTCTATTGCATTGTAGTATGATGTACCAGTGTTTTCTACAGCATTGTAGTATGATGTACCAGGGTATTCTACTGCATTGTAGTATGCTGTACCAGGGTATTCTATTGCATTGTATGCTGTACCAGGGTATTCTATTGCATTGTAGTATGCTCTACCAGGGTATTCTACTGCATTGTATGCTATACCAGGGTATTCTATTGCATTGTATGCTGTATCAGGGTATTCTACTGCATTGTAGTATGCTGTACCAGGGTATTCTACTGCATTGTAGTAGGTTGTACCAGGGTATTCTATTGCATTATATGCTGTACCAGGGTATTCTACGGCATTGTATGCTTTACCAGGGTATTCTATTGCATTGTAGTATGCTCTACCAGGGTATTCTACTGCATTGCAGTATGCTGTGCCAGGGTATTCTACTGCATTGTAGTATGTTGTACCAGGGTATTCTATTGCATTGTATGTTGTACCAGGGTATTCTACTGCATTGTATGCTGTACCAGGGTATTCTACTGCATTGTATGCTGTACCAGGGTATTCTACTGCATTGTAGTATGCTGTACCAGGGTATTCTATTGCATTGTATGCTGTATCAGGGTATTCTACTGCATTGTATGCTGTACCAGGGTATTCTATTGCATTGTAGTATGCTGTACCAGGGTATTCCACTGCATTGTAGTATGCTCTACCAGGGTATTATACTGCATTGTATGCTATATCAGGGTATTCTATTGCATTGTATGCTGTACCAGGGTATTCTACTGCATTGTAGTATGCTGTACCAGGGTATTCTATTGCATTGTATGCTGTATCAGGGTATTCTACTGCATTGTATGCTGTACCAGGGTATTCTATTGCATTGTATGCTGTACCAGGGTATTCTACTGCATTGTATGCTGTATCAGGGTATTATATTGCATTGTATGCTGTACCAGGGTATTCTACTGCATTGTAGTATGCTGTACTAGGGTATTCTATTGCATTGTATGCTGTACCAGGTTATTCTACTGCATTGTATGCTGTACCAGGGTATTCTATTGCACTGTAGTATGCTGTACCAGGGTAGTCTACTGCATTGTACGCTGTACCAGGGTATTCTATTGCATCGTAGTATGCTGTACCAGGGTATTCCACTGCATTGTAGTATGCTGTACCAGGGTATTCTACTGCATTGTAGTATGCTGTACCAGGGTGTTCTATTGCAGTGTATTCTATACCAGGGTATTCTACTGCATTGTATGCTGTACCAGGGTATTCTATTGCATTGTAGTATGCTGTACCAGGGTATTATACTGCATTGTACGCTGTACAAGGGTATTCTATTGAATTGTAGTATGATGTACCAGGGTTTTCTACTGCATTGTAGTATGCTGTACCAGGGTATTCTATTGCATTGTATGCTGTACCAGGGTATTCTATTGCATTGTAGTATGCTCTACCAGGGTATTCTACTGCATTGTATGCTATATCAGGGTATTCAATTGCATTATATGCTGTACCAGGGTATTCTACGGCATTGTATGCTGTACAAGGGTATTCTATTGCATTGTAGTATGCTGTACCAGGGTATTCTATTGCATTGTAGTATGCTGTACCAGGTTATTCTTTTGCAGTGTATGCTGTACCAGGGTATTCCACTGCATTGTAGTATGCTGTACCAGGGTATTCTACTGCATTGTAGTATGCTGTACCAGGGTGTTCTATTGCAGTGTATTCTATACCAGGGTATTCTACTGCATTGTACGCTGTACCAGGGTATTCTATTGCATTGTAGTATGCTGTACCAGGGTATTCTACTGCATGGTACGTTGTTCAAGGGTATTCTATTGCATTGTAGTATGATGTACCAGTGTTTTCTACAGCATTGTAGTATGATGTACCAGGGTATTCTACTGCATTGTAGTATGCTGTACCAGGGTATTCTATTGCATTGTATGCTGTACCAGGGTATTCTATTGCATTGTAGTATGCTCTACCAGGGTATTCTACTGCATTGTATGCTATACCAGGGTATTCTATTGCATTGTATGCTGTATCAGGGTATTCTACTGCATTGTAGTATGCTGTACCAGGGTATTCTACTGCATTGTAGTAGGTTGTACCAGGGTATTCTATTGCATTATATGCTGTACCAGGGTATTCTACGGCATTGTATGCTGTACAAGGGTATTCTATTGCATTGTAGTATGCTGTACCAGGGTATTCTACTGCATTGTAGTAGGTTGTACCAGGGTATTCTATTGCATTATATGCTGTACCAGGGTATTCTACGGCATTGTATGCTGTACTAGGGTACTCTATTGCATTGTAGTATGCTGTACCAGGGTATTCTACTGCATTGCACGCTGTACAAGGGTATTCTATTGCATTGTAGTATGCTTTACCAGGGTATTCTACTGCATTGTAGTATGCTGTACCTGGGTATTCTATTGCATTGTAGTATGATGTACCAGGGTATTCTACTGCATTGTAGTATGCTGTACCTGGGTATTCTATTGCATTGTAGTATGATGTACCAGGGGTTTCTACTGCATTGTAGTATGATGTACCAGGGTATTCTACTGCATTGTAGTATGCTGTACCAGGGTATTCTATTGCATTGTATGCTGTACCAGGTTATTCTATTGCTTTGTAGTATGCTCTACCAGGGTATTCAACTGCATTGTATGCTGTATCAGGGTATTCTATTGCATTGTAGTATGCTGTACCAGGGTATTCTATTGCATTGTAGTATGCTGTACCAGGTTATTCTTTTGCAGTGTATGCTGTACCAGGGTATTCCACTGCATTGTAGTATGCTGTACCAGGGTATTCTACTGCATTGTAGTATGCTGTACCAGGGTGTTCTATTGCAGTGTATTCTATACCAGGGTATTCTACTGCATTGTATGCTGTACCAGGGTATTCTATTGCATTGTAGTATGCTGTACCAGGGTATTCTACTGCATGGTACGTTGTTCAAGGGTATTCTATTGCATTGTAGTATGATGTACCAGTGTTTTCTACAGCATTGTAGTATGATGTACCAGGGTATTCTACTGCATTGTAGTATGCTGTACCAGGGTATTCTATTGCATTGTATGCTGTACCAGGGTATTCTATTGCATTGTAGTATGCTCTACCAGGGTATTCTACTGCATTGTATGCTATACCAGGGTATTCTATTGCATTGTATGCTGTATCAGGGTATTCTACTGCATTGTAGTATGCTGTACCAGGGTATTCTACTGCATTGTAGTAGGTTGTACCAGGGTATTCTATTGCATTATATGCTGTACCAGGGTATTCTACGGCATTGTATGCTGTACAAGGGTATTCTATTGCATTGTAGTATGCTGTACCAGGGTATTCTACTGCATTGTAGTAGGTTGTACCAGGGTATTCTATTGCATTATATGCTGTACCAGGGTATTCTACGGCATTGTATGCTGTACTAGGGTACTCTATTGCATTGTAGTATGCTGTACCAGGGTATTCTACTGCATTGCACGCTGTACAAGGGTATTCTATTGCATTGTAGTATGCTTTACCAGGGTATTCTACTGCATTGTAGTATGCTGTACCTGGGTATTCTATTGCATTGTAGTATGATGTACCAGGGTATTCTACTGCATTGTAGTATGCTGTACCTGGGTATTCTATTGCATTGTAGTATGATGTACCAGGGGTTTCTACTGCATTGTAGTATGATGTACCAGGGTATTCTACTGCATTGTAGTATGCTGTACCAGGGTATTCTATTGCATTGTATGCTGTACCAGGTTATTCTATTGCTTTGTAGTATGCTCTACCAGGGTATTCAACTGCATTGTATGCTGTATCAGGGTATTCTATTGCATTGTATGCTGTACCAGGGTATTCTATTGCATTGTAGTATGATGTACCAGGGTTTTCTACTGCATTGTAGTATGATGTACCAGGGTATTCTACTGCATTGTACGCTGTACAAGGGTATTCTATTGCATTGTAGTATGCTGTACCAGGGTATTCTATTGCAGTGTATGCTATACCAGGTTATTCTACTGCATTGTATGCTGTACCAGGGTATTCTATTGCATTGTAGTATGCTGTACCAGGGTATTCTACTGCATGGTACGTTGTACAAGGGTATTCTATTGCATTGTAGTATGATGTACCAGTGTTTTCTACAGCATTGTAGTATGATGTACCAGGGTATTCTACTGCATTGTAGTATGCTGTACCAGGGTATTCTATTGCATTGTATGCTGTACCAGGGTATTCTATTGCATTGTAGTATGCTCTACCAGGGTATTCTACTGCATTGTATGCTATACCAGGGTATTCTATTGCATTGTATGCTGTATCAGGGTATTCTACTGCATTGTAGTATGATGTACCAGGGTATTCTATTGCATTATATGCTGTACCAGGGTATTCTACGGCATTGTATGCTGTACTAGGGTATTCTATTGCATTGTAGTATGCTGTACCAGGGTATTCTACTGCATTGTAGTAGGTTGTACCAGGGGATTCTATTGCATTATATGCTGTACCAGGGTATTCTACGGCATTGTATGCTGTACTAGGGTACTCTATTGCATTGTAGTATGCTGTACCAGGGTATTCTACTGCATTGCACGCTGTACAAGGGTATTCTATTGCATTGTAGTATGCTTTACCAGGGTATTCTACTGCATTGTAGTATGCTGTACCTGGGTATTCTATTGCATTGTAGTATGATGTACCAGGGTATTCTACTGCATTGTAGTATGCTGTACCTGGGTATTCTATTGCATTGTAGTATGATGTACCAGGGGTTTCTACTGCATTGTAGTATGATGTACCAGGGTATTCTACTGCATTGTAGTATGCTGTACCAGGGTATTCTATTGCATTGTATGCTGTACCAGGTTATTCTATTGCTTTGTAGTATGCTCTACCAGGGTATTCAACTGCATTGTATGCTGTATCAGGGTATTCTATTGCATTGTATGCTGTACCAGGGTATTCTATTGCATTGTAGTATGATGTACCAGGGTTTTCTACTGCATTGTAGTATGATGTACCAGGGTATTGTACTTCATTGTAGTATGCTGTACCAGGGTATTCTATTGCATTGTAGTATGCTGTACCAGGGTATTCTATTGCAGTGTATGCTATACCAGGTTATTCTACTGCATTGTATGCTGTACCAGGGTATTCTATTGCATTGTAGTATGCTGTACCAGGGTATTCTACTGCATTGTACGCTGTACAAGGGTATTCTATTGCATTGTAGTATGCTGTACCAGGGTATTCTATTGCAGTGTATGCTATACCAGGTTATTCTACTGCATTGTATGCTGTACCAGGGTATTCTATTGCATTGTAGTATGCTGTACCAGGGTATTCTACTGCATGGTACGTTGTACAAGGGTATTCTATTGCATTGTAGTATGATGTACCAGTGTTTTCTACAGCATTGTAGTATGATGTACCAGGGTATTCTACTGCATTGTAGTATGCTGTACCAGGGTATTCTATTGCATTGTAGTATGCTGTACCAGGGTATTCTATTGCATTGTAGTATGCTCTACCAGGGTATTCTACTGCATTGTATGCTATACCAGGGTATTCTATTGCATTGTATGCTGTATCAGGGTATTCTACTGCATTGTAGTATGATGTACCAGGATATTCTACTGCATTGTATGCTGTATCAGGGTATTCTACTGCATTGTGTGCTGTACCAGGGTATTCTACTGCATTGCAGTATGCTGTACCAGGGTATTCTACTGCATTGTAGTATGCTGTACCAGGGTATTCTATTGCAGTGTATGCTATACCAGGGTATTCTACTGCATTGTATGCTGTACCAGGGTATTATATTGCATTGTAGTATGCTTTACCAGGGTATTCTACTGCATTGTAGTATGCTGTACCTGGGTATTCTATTGCATTGTAGTATGATGTACCAGGGTTTTCTACTGCATTGTAGTATGATGTACCAGGGTATTCTACTGCATTGTATGCTGTACAAGGGTATTCTACTGCATTGTAGTATGCTTTACCAGGGTATTCTACTGCATTGTAGTATGCTGTACCTGGGTATTCTATTGCATTGTAGTATGATGTACCAGGGGTTTCTACTGCATTGTAGTATGATGTACCAGGGTATTCTACTGCATTGTAGTATGCTGTACCAGGGTATTCTATTGCATTGTATGCTGTGCCAGGGTATTCTACTGCATTGTAGTATGTTGTACCAGGGTATTCTATTGCATTGTATGCTGTACCAGGGTATTCTACTGCATTGTAGTATGCTGTACCAGGGTATTCTGTTGCATTATATGCTGTACCAGGGTATTCTACTGCATTGTATGCTGTACCAGGGTATTCTATTGCATTGTAGTATGCTGTACCAGGGTATTCCACTGCATTGTAGTATGCTGTACCAGGGTATTCTACTGCATTGTAGTATGCTGTACCAGGGTATTCTATTGCAGTGTATGCTATACCAGGGTATTCTACTGCATTGTATGCTGTACCAGGGTATTATATTGCATTGTAGTATGCTTTACCAGGGTATTCTACTGCATTTTAGTATGCTGTACCTGGGTATTCTATTGCATTGTAGTATGATGTACCAGGGTTTTCTACTGCATTGTAGTATGATGTACCAGGGTATTCTACTGCATTGTATGCTGTATCAGGGTATTCTATTGCAGTGTATGCTATACCAGGGTATTCTACTGCATTGTATGCTGTACCAGGGTATTCTATTGCATTGTATGCTGTACCAGGGTATTCTAATGCATTGTATGCTGTACCAGGGTACTCTATTGCATTGTAGTATGCTGTACCAGGGTATTCTACTGCATTGCACGCTGTACAAGGGTATTCTATTGCATTGTAGTATGCTTTACCAGGATATTCTACTGCATTGTAGTATGCTGTACCTGGGTATTCTATTGCATTGTAGTATGATGTACCAGGGGTTTCTACTGCATTGTAGTATGATGTACCAGGGTATTCTACTGCATTGTAGTATGCTGTACCAGGGTATTCTATTGCATTGTATGCTGTACCAGGTTATTCTATTGCATTGTAGTATGCTCTACCAGGGTATTCAACTGCATTGTATGCTGTATCAGGGTATTCTACTGCATTGCAGTATGCTGTACCAGGGTATTCTACTGCATTGTATGCTGTACCAGGGTATTCTATTGCATTGTAGTATGCTGTACCTGAGTATTCTATTGCATTGTAGTATGATGTACCAGGGTTTTCTACTGCATTGTAGTATGCTGTACCAGGGTATTCTATTGCATTGTATGCTGTACCAGGGTATTCTATTGCATTGTAGTATGCTGTACCTGAGTATTCTATTGCATTGTAGTATGCTGTACCAGGGTATTCTACTGCATTGTAGTATGCTGTACCAGGGTGTTCTATTGCAGTGTATTCTATACCAGGGTATTCTACTGCATTGTATGCTGTACCAGGGTATTCTATTGCATTGTAGTATGCTGTACCAGGGTATTCTACTGCATTGTACGCTGTACAAGGGTATTCTATTGCATTGTAGTATGATGTTCCAGGGTATTCTACTGCATTGTAGTATGCTGTACCAGGGTATTCTACCGCATTGTAGTATGCTGTACCAGGGTATTCTATTGCATTGTATGCTGTATCAGGGTATTCTACTGCATTGTAGTATGCTGTACCTGAGTATTCTATTGCATTGTAGTATGCTGTACCAGGGTATTCTACTGCATTGTAGTATGCTGTACCAGGGTGTTCTATTGCAGTGTATTCTATACCAGGGTATTCTACTGCATTGTATGCTGTACCAGGGTATTCTATTGCATTGTAGTATGCTGTACCAGGGTATTCTACTGCATTGTACGCTGTACAAGGGTATTCTATTGCATTGTAGTATGATGTTCCAGGGTTTTCTACTGCATTGTAGTATGATGTACCAGGGTATTGTACTTCATTGTAGTATGCTGTACCAGGGTATTCTATTGCATTGTAGTATGCTGTACCAGGGTATTCTACTGCATTGTACGCTGTACAAGGGTATTCTATTGCATTGTAGTATGCTGTACCAGGGTATTCTATTGCAGTGTATGCTATACCAGGTTATTCTACTGCATTGTATGCTGTACCAGGTTATTCTATTGCATTGTAGTATGCTGTACCAGGGTATTCTACTGCATGGTACGTTGTACAAGGGTATTCTATTGCATTGTAGTATAATGTACCAGTGTTTTCTACAGCATTGTAGTATGATGTACCAGGGTATTCTACTGCATTGTAGTATGCTGTACCAGGGTATTCTATTGCATTGTATGCTGTACCAGGGTATTCTATTGCATTGTAGTATGCTCTACCAGGGTATTCTACTGCATTGTATGCTATACCAGGGTATTCTATTGCATTCTATGCTGTATCAGGGTATTCTACTGCATTGTAGTATGCTGTACCAGGGTATTCTACTGCATTGTATGCTGTACTAGGGTACTCTATTGCATTGTAGTATGCTGTACCAGGGTATTCTACTGCATTGCACGCTGTACAAGGGTATTCTATTGCATTGTAGTATGCTTTACCAGGGTATTCTACTGCATTGTAGTATGCTATACCTGAGTATTCTATTGCATTGTAGTATGATGTACCAGTGTTTTCTACTGCATTGTAGTATGATGTACCAGGATATTCTACTGCATTGTATGCTGTATCAGGGTATTCTACTGCATTGTGTGCTGTACCAGGGTATTCTACTGCATTGCAGTATGCTGTACCAGGGTATTCTACTGCATTGTAGTATGCTGTACCAGGGTATTCTATTGCAGCGTATGCTATACCAGGGTATTCTACTGCATTGTATGCTGTACCAGGGTATTATATTGCATTGTAGTATGCTTTACCAGGGTATTCTACTGCATTGTAGTATGCTGTACCTGGGTATTCTATTGCATTGTAGTATGATGTACCAGGGTTTTCTACTGCATTGTAGTATGATGTACCAGGGTATTCTACTGCATTGTATGCTGTATCAGGGTATTCTATTTTAGTGTATGCTATACCAGGGTATTCTACTGCATTGTATGCTGTACCAGGGTATTCTATTGCATTGTAGTATGCTGTACCAGGGTATTCTACTGCATTGTACGCTGTACAAGGGTATTCTATTGCATTGTAGTATGATGTACCAGGGTATTCTATTGCATTGTAGTATGCTTTACCAGGGTATTCTATTGCAGTGTATGCTGTACCAGGGTATTCTACTGCATTGTATGCTGTACCAGGGTATTCTATTGCATTGTAGTATGCTGTACCAGGGTATTCTACTGCATGGTACGTTGTACAAGGGTATTCTATTGCATTGTAGTATGATGTACCAGGGTATTCTATTGCATTGTAGTATGCTCTACCAGGGTATTCTACTGCATTGTATGCTGTACCAGGGTATTCTACTGCATTGTAGTATGCTGTACCAGGGTATTCTACTGCATTGTAGTATGCTGTACCAGGGTATTCTATTGCATTGTATGCTGTACCAGGGTATTCTACTGCATTGTATGCTGTACCAGGGTATTCTACTGCATTGTAGTATGCTGTACCAGGGTATTCTATTGCATTGTATGCTGTGCGAGGGTATTCTATTGCATTGTAGTATGCTCTACCAGGGTATTCTACTGCATTGTATGCTGTATCAGGGTATTTTACTGCATTGTATGCTGTACCAGGGTATTCTACTGCATTGCAGTATGCTGTGCCAGGGTATTCTACTGCATTGTAGTATGTTGTACCAGGGTATTCTATTGCATTGTATGCTGTACCAGGGTATTCTACTGCATTGTATGCTGTAACAGGTGATTCTATTGCATTGAATGCTGTACCAGGGTATTCTACTGCATTGTAGTATGCTGTACCAGGGTATTCTACTGCAATGTAGTATGCTGTACCAGGGTATTCTACTGCAATGTAGTATACTGTACCAGGGTATTCTACTGCATTGTATGCTGTACCAGGTGATTCTATTGCATTGAATGCTGTACCAGGGTATTCTACTGCATTGTAGTATGCTTTCCCAGGGTATTCTACTGCATTGTACGCTGTACCAGGGTATTCTATTGCATTGTAGTATGATTTCCCAGGGTATTCTATTGCATTGTATGCTGTACCAGGGTATTCTACTGCATTGTAGTATGCTGTACCAGGATATTATATTGCAGTGTATGCTGTACCAGGGTATTCTACTGCATTGTAGTATGCTGTACCAGGGTATTCTAATGCATTGTATGCTGTACCAGGGTATTCTATTGCATTGTATGCTGTACCAGGGTATTCTACTGCATTGTAGCATGCTGTACCAGGGTATTCTACTGCATTGTAGTATGCTGTACCAGGGTATTCTACCGCATTGTAGTATGCTGTACCAGGGTATTCTATTGCATTGTATGCTGTATCAGGGTATTCTACTGCATTGTAGTATGCTGTACCAGGGTATTCTACTGCATTGTAGTATGCTGTACAAGGGTATTCTACTGCAATGTAGTATACTGTACCAGGGTATTCTATTGCATTGTATGCTGTACCAGGGTATTCTATTGCATTGTAGTATGCTCTACCAGGGTATTCTACTGCATTGCATGCTGTATCAGGGTATTCTATTGCATTGTATGCTGTACCAGGGAATTCTACTGCATTGTAGTATGCTGTACCAGGGTAGTCTACTGCATTGCAGTATGCTGTACCTGGGTATTCTATTGCATTGTAGTATGCTTTACCAGGGTATTCTACTGCATTGTAGTATGCTGTACTTGGGTATTCTATTGCATTGTAGTATGATGTACCAGGATATTCTACTGCATTGTAGTATGCTGTACCAGGGTATTCTATTGCATTGTATGCTGTACCAGGGTATTCTATTGCATTGTAGTATGCTCTACCAGGGTATTCTACTGCATTGTATGCTGTATCAGGGTATTCTATTGCATTGTATGCTGTACCAGGGTATTCTACTGCATTGCATTATGCTGTACCAGGGTATTCTACTGCATTGTAGTATGTTGTACCAGGGTATTATATTGCATTGTATGCTGTACCAGGGTATTCTACTGCATTGTATGCTGTACCAGGGTATTCTATTGCATTGAATGCTGTACCAGGGTATTCTACTGCATTGTAGTATGCTGTACCAGGGTATTCTACTGCATTGTACGCTGTACCAGGGTATTCTATTGCATTGTAGTATGCTTTCCCAGGGTATTCTACTGCATTGTAGTATGCTGTACCAGGGTATTCTATTGCATTGTAGTATGATGTACCAGGGTATTCTACTGCATTGTATGCTGTACCAGGGTATTCTATTGCATTGTAGTATGCTCTACCAGGGTATTCTACTGCATTGTATGCTGTACCAGGGTATTCTACTGCATTGTAGTATGCTGTACCAGTATTCTACTGCATTGTACGCTGTACAAGGGTATTCTATTGCATTGTAGTATGCTTTACCAGGGTATTCTACTGCATTGTAGTATGCTATACCTGAGTATTCTATTGCATTGTAGTATGATGTACCAGTGTTTTCTACTGCATTGTAGTATGATGTACCAGGATATTCTACTGCATTGTATGCTGTATCAGGGTATTCTACTGCATTGTGTGCTGTACCAGGGTATTCTACTGCATTGCAGTATGCTGTACCAGGGTATTCTACTGCATTGTAGTATGCTGTACCAGGGTATTCTATTGCAGTGTATGCTATACCAGGGTATTCTACTGCATTGTATGCTGTACCAGGGTATTATATTGCATTGTAGTATGCTTTACCAGGGTATTCTACTGCATTGTAGTATGCTGTACCTGGGTATTCTATTGCATTGTAGTATGATGTACCAGGGTTTTCTACTGCATTGTAGTATGATGTACCAGGGTATTCTACTGCATTGTATGCTGTATCAGGGTATTCTATTTTAGTGTATGCTATACCAGGGTATTCTACTGCATTGTATGCTGTACCAGGGTATTCTATTGCATTGTAGTATGCTGTACCAGGGTATTCTACTGCATTGTACGCTGTACAAGGGTATTCTATTGCATTGTAGTATGATGTACCAGGGTATTCTATTGCATTGTAGTATGCTTTACCAGGGTATTCTATTGCAGTGTATGCTGTACCAGGGTATTCTACTGCATTGTATGCTGTACCAGGGTATTCTATTGCATTGTAGTATGCTGTACCAGGGTATTCTACTGCATGGTACGTTGTACAAGGGTATTCTATTGCATTGTAGTATGATGTACCAGGGTATTCTATTGCATTGTAGTAAGCTCTACCAGGGTATTCTACTGCATTGTATGCTGTACCAGGGTATTCTACTGCATTGTAGTATGCTGTACCAGGGTATTCTACTGCATTGTAGTATGCTGTACCAGGGTATTCTATTGCATTGTATGCTGTACCAGGGTATTCTACTGCATTGTATGCTGTACCAGGGTATTCTACTGCATTGTAGTATGCTGTACCAGGGTATTCTATTGCATTGTATGCTGTGCGAGGGTATTCTATTGCATTGTAGTATGCTCTACCAGGGTATTCTACTGCATTGTATGCTGTATCAGGGTATTTTACTGCATTGTATGCTGTACCAGGGTATTCTACTGCATTGCAGTATGCTGTGCCAGGGTATTCTACTGCATTGTAGTATGTTGTACCAGGGTATTCTATTGCATTGTATGCTGTACCAGGGTATTCTACTGCATTGTATGCTGTACCAGGTGATTCTATTGCATTGAATGCTGTACCAGGGTATTCTACTGCATTGTAGTATGCTGTACCAGGGTATTCTACTGCAATGTAGTATGCTGTACCAGGGTATTCTACTGCAATGTAGTATACTGTACCAGGGTATTCTACTGCATTGTATGCTGTACCAGGTGATTCTATTGCATTGAATGCTGTACCAGGGTATTCTACTGCATTGTAGTATGCTTTCCCAGGGTATTCTACTGCATTGTACGCTGTACCAGGGTATTCTATTGCATTGTAGTATGATTTCCCAGGGTATTCTATTGCATTGTATGCTGTACCAGGGTATTCTACTGCATTGTAGTATGCTGTACCAGGATATTATATTGCAGTGTATGCTGTACCAGGGTATTCTACTGCATTGTAGTATGCTGTACCAGGGTATTCTAATGCATTGTATGCTGTACCAGGGTATTCTATTGCATTGTATGCTGTACCAGGGTATTCTACTGCATTGTAGCATGCTGTACCAGGGTATTCTACTGCATTGTAGTATGCTGTACCAGGGTATTCTACCGCATTGTAGTATGCTGTACCAGGGTATTCTATTGCATTGTATGCTGTATCAGGGTATTCTACTGCATTGTAGTATGCTGTACCAGGGTATTCTACTGCATTGTAGTATGCTGTACAAGGGTATTCTACTGCAATGTAGTATACTGTACCAGGGTATTCTATTGCATTGTATGCTGTACCAGGGTATTCTATTGCATTGTAGTATGCTCTACCAGGGTATTCTACTGCATTGCATGCTGTATCAGGGTATTCTATTGCATTGTATGCTGTACCAGGGAATTCTACTGCATTGTAGTATGCTGTACCAGGGTAGTCTACTGCATTGCAGTATGCTGTACCTGGGTATTCTATTGCATTGTAGTATGCTTTACCAGGGTATTCTACTGCATTGTAGTATGCTGTACTTGGGTATTCTATTGCATTGTAGTATGATGTACCAGGATATTCTACTGCATTGTAGTATGCTGTACCAGGGTATTCTATTGCATTGTATGCTGTACCAGGGTATTCTATTGCATTGTAGTATGCTCTACCAGCGTATTCTACTGCATTGTATGCTGTATCAGGGTATTCTATTGCATTGTATGCTGTACCAGGGTATTCTACTGCATTGCAGTATGCTGTACCAGGGTATTCTACTGCATTGTATGCTGTACCAGGGTATTCTACTGCATTGTATGCTGTACCAGGGTATTCTATTGCATTGAATGCTGTACCAGGGTATTCTACTGCATTGTAGTATGCTGTACCAGGGTATTCTACTGCATTGTACGCTGTACCAGGGTATTCTATTGCATTGTAGTATGCTTTCCCAGGGTATTCTACTGCATTGTAGTATGCTGTACCAGGGTATTCTATTGCATTGTAGTATGATGTACCAGGGTATTCTACTGCATTGTATGCTGTACCAGGGTATTCTATTGCATTGTAGTATGCTCTACCAGGGTATTCTACTGCATTGTATGCTGTACCAGGGTATTCTACTGCATTGTAGTATGCTGTACCAGTATTCTACTGCAATGTATGCTGTACCAGGGTATTCTATTGCATTGTAGTATGCTGTACCAGGGTATTCTACTGCATTGTACGCTGTACAAGGGTATTCTATTGCATTGTAGTATGCTTTACCAGGGTATTCTACTGCATTGTAGTATGCTGTACCTGGGTATTCTATTGCATTGTAGTATGATGTACCAGGGTTTTCTACTGCATTGTAGTATAATGTACCAGGGTATTCTACTGCATTGTAGTATAATGTACCAGGGTTTTCTATGGCATTGTAGTATGATGTACCAGGGTATTCTACTGCATTGTAGTATGCTGTACCAGGGTATTCTATTGCATTGTATGCTGTACCAGGGTATTCTACTGCATTGTAGTATGCTGTACCAGGGTGTTCTACTGCAATTTAGTATGCTGTACCAGGGTATTCTACTGCATTGTATGCTGTACCAGGGTATTCTATTGCATTGTATGCTGTACCAGGGTAATCTACTGCATTGTATGCTGTACCAGGGTATTCTATTGCATTGTATGCTGTACCAGGGTATTCTATTGCATTGTAGTATGCTGTACCAGGGTATTCTAATGCATTTTGTGCTGTACCAGGGTATTCTACTGCATTGTATGCTGTACCAGGGTATTCTATTGCATTGTAGTATGCTGTACCAGGGTATTCTATTGCATTGTGTGCTGTACCTGTATTGTATTGTTTGCTGGACCTGTATTGTATGCTGTATCTGTATTTTATTATATGCTGTACCTGTATTTTATTGTTTGCTGTACCTGTAGTGTATGCTGTACTTGTATTGTATTGCATTGTATGCTGTAACTGTATTGTACCGTATACTGTACCTGTACCTGTATTGTGTACCTGTAGTATATTGTATGCTGTACCTGTAATGTATTGTGTACCTGTAGTATATTGTTTGCTGTACCTGTATTGTATTGTATGCTGTACCTGTAGTGCATTGTATGCTGTACCTGTAATGTATTGTATGCTGTACCTGTATTGTATTGTGTACCTGTAGTATATTGTATGCTGTACCTGTAATGTATTGTATGTTGTACCTGTATTGTATTGTGTACCTGTAGTATATTGTATGCTGTACCTGTATTGTATTGTGTACCTGTAGTATATTGTATGCTGTACCTGTATTGTAGTGTATGCTGTACTTGTATTGTATTGCATTGTATGCTGTAACTGTATTGTACCGTATACTGTACCTGTACTGGAATAGAATGCTGCACCTGTATTGTATTTTATAACTGTATTGTCTGTTGAACCTGTATTATATTGTATTGTATGCTGTACCTGTATTGTATTATATTGTATGCTGAACCTGTATTGTATTATATTGTACGGTATAATATACCTGTATTGTATGATGGACCTGTATTGTATGCTGTACCTGTATTGTATTTTGTACCTGTAGTGTATGCTGTACCTGTAGTGTATGCTGTACCTGTACTGTATGCTGGATCTGTAGTGTATGTTGTACCTGTATTGTATTGTATGCTGTATCTGTATTGTGTGCTGGACCTGTATTGTATTGTATGCTGTACCTGTATTGTATTGTATGCTGTACCTGTATTGTATGCTGTACCTGTATTGTATGTTGTACCTGTATTGTATTGTATGATGTACCTGTAGTGTATTGTATGCTGTACCTGTAGTGTATTGTATGCTGTACCTGTATTGTATTGTGTACCTGTAGTATATTGTATGCTGTACCTGTAATGTATTGTATGTTGTACCTGTATTGTATTGTGTACCTGTAGTATATTGTATGCTGTACCTGTATTGTATTGTGTACCTGTAGTATATTGTATGCTGTACCTGTATTGTAGTGTATGCTGTACTTGTATTGTATTGCATTGTATGCTGTAACTGTATTGTACCGTATACTGTACCTGTACTGGAATAGAATGCTGCACCTGTATTGTATTTTATAACTGTATTGTCTGTTGAACCTGTATTATATTGTATTGTATGCTGTACCTGTATTGTATTATATTGTATGCTGAACCTGTATTGTATTATATTGTACGGTATAATATACCTGTATTGTATGATGGACCTGTATTGTATGCTGTACCTGTATTGTATTTTGTACCTGTAGTGTATGCTGTACCTGTAGTGTATGCTGTACCTGTACTGTATGCTGGATCTGTAGTGTATGTTGTACCTGTATTGTATTGTATGCTGTATCTGTATTGTGTGCTGGACCTGTATTGTATTGTATGCTGTACCTGTATTGTATTGTATGCTGTACCTGTATTGTATGCTGTACCTGTATTGTATGTTGTACCTGTATTGTATTGTATGATGTACCTGTAGTGTATTGTATGCTGTACCTGTAGTGTATTGTATGCTGTACCTGTATTGTATGTTGGACCTGTATTGTATGTTGGACCTGTATTGTATGTTGTACCTGTATTGTATGCTGTACCTGTATTGTATGCTGTACCTGTATTGTATTGTATGCTGTACCTGTAGTGTATTGTATGTTGTACCTGTATTGTGTACCTGTATTGTATGCTGTACCTGTATTGTATGCTGTACCTGTAGTGTATTGTATGCTGTACCTGTATTGTATTGTATGCTGTACCTGTATTGTATGCTGGACCTGTATTGTATGTTGTACCTGTATTGTATGCTGTACCTGTATTGTATTGTATGCTGTACCTGTAGTGTATTGTATGTTGTACCTGTATTGTGTACCTGTATTGTATGCTGTACCTGTATTGTATGCTGTACCTGTAGTGTATTGTATGCTGTACCTGTATTGTATTGTATGCTGTACCTGTAATGTATTGTATGCTGTACATGTATTGTATTGTATGCTGTACCTGTAATGTATTGTATGCTGTACCTGTATTGTATTGTGTACCTGTAGTATATTGTATGCTGTACCTGTAATGTATTGTGTACCTGTAGTATATTGTTTGCTGTACCTGTATTGTATTGTATGCTGTACCTGTAGTGCATTGTATGCTGTACCTGTAATGTATTGTATGCTGTACCTGTATTGTATTGTGTACCTGTAGTATATTGTATGCTGTACCTGTAATGTATTGTATGTTGTACCTGTATTGTATTGTGTACCTGTAGTATATTGTATGCTGTACCTGTATTGTATTGTGTACCTGTAGTATATTGTATGCTGTACCTGTATTGTAGTGTATGCTGTACTTGTATTGTATTGCATTGTATGCTGTAACTGTATTGTACCGTATACTGTACCTGTACTGGAATAGAATGCTGCACCTGTATTGTATTTTATAACTGTATTGTCTGTTGAACCTGTATTATATTGTATTGTATGCTGTACCTGTATTGTATTATATTGTATGCTGAACCTGTATTGTATTATATTGTACGGTATAATATACCTGTATTGTATGATGGACCTGTATTGTATGCTGTACCTGTATTGTATTTTGTACCTGTAGTGTATGCTGTACCTGTAGTGTATGCTGTACCTGTACTGTATGCTGGATCTGTAGTGTATGTTGTACCTGTATTGTATTGTATGCTGTATCTGTATTGTGTGCTGGACCTGTATTGTATTGTATGCTGTACCTGTATTGTATTGTATGCTGTACCTGTATTGTATGCTGTACCTGTATTGTATGTTGTACCTGTATTGTATTGTATGATGTACCTGTAGTGTATTGTATGCTGTACCTGTAGTGTATTGTATGCTGTACCTGTATTGTATTGTGTACCTGTAGTATATTGTATGCTGTACCTGTAATGTATTGTATGTTGTACCTGTATTGTATTGTGTACCTGTAGTATATTGTATGCTGTACCTGTATTGTATTGTGTACCTGTAGTATATTGTATGCTGTACCTGTATTGTAGTGTATGCTGTACTTGTATTGTATTGCATTGTATGCTGTAACTGTATTGTACCGTATACTGTACCTGTACTGGAATAGAATGCTGCACCTGTATTGTATTTTATAACTGTATTGTCTGTTGAACCTGTATTATATTGTATTGTATGCTGTACCTGTATTGTATTATATTGTATGCTGAACCTGTATTGTATTATATTGTACGGTATAATATACCTGTATTGTATGATGGACCTGTATTGTATGCTGTACCTGTATTGTATTTTGTACCTGTAGTGTATGCTGTACCTGTAGTGTATGCTGTACCTGTACTGTATGCTGGATCTGTAGTGTATGTTGTACCTGTATTGTATTGTATGCTGTATCTGTATTGTGTGCTGGACCTATATTGTATTGTATGCTGTACCTGTATTGTATTGTATGCTGTACCTGTATTGTATGCTGTACCTGTATTGTATGTTGTACCTGTATTGTATTGTATGATGTACCTGTAGTGTATTGTATGCTGTACCTGTAGGGTATTGTATGCTGTACCTGTATTGTATGTTGGACCTGTATTGTATGTTGGACCTGTATTGTATGTTGTACCTGTATTGTATGCTGTACCTGTATTGTATGCTGTACCTGTATTGTATTGTATGCTGTACCTGTAGTGTATTGTATGTTGTACCTGTATTGTGTACCTGTATTGTATGCTGTACCTGTATTGTATGCTGTACCTGTAGTGTATTGTATGCTGTACCTGTATTGTATTGTATGCTGTACCTGTATTGTATGCTGGACCTGTATTGTATGTTGTACCTGTATTGTATGCTGTACCTGTATTGTATGCTGTACCTGTATTGTATTGTATGCTGTACCTGTAGTGTATTGTATGTTGTACCTGTATTGTGTACCTGTATTGTATGCTGTACCTGTATTGTATGCTGTACCTGTAGTGTATTGTATGCTGTACCTGTATTGTATTGTATGCTGTACCTGTAATGTATTGTATGCTGTACATGTATTGTATTGTATGCTGTACCTGTAATGTATTGTATGCTGTACCTGTATTGTATTGTGTACCTGTAGTATATTGTATGCTGTACCTGTAATGTATTGTGTACCTGTAGTATATTGTTTGCTGTACCTGTATTGTATTGTATGCTGTACCTGTAGTGCATTGTATGCTGTACCTGTAATGTATTGTATGCTGTACCTGTATTGTATTGTGTACCTGTAGTATATTGTATGCTGTACCTGTAATGTATTGTATGTTGTACCTGTATTGCATTGTGTAACTGTAGTATATTGTATGCTGTACCTGTATTGTATTGTGTACCTGTAGTATATTGTATGCTGTACCTGTATTGTAGTGTATGCTGTACTTGTATTGTATTGCATTGTATGCTGTAACTGTATTGTACCGTATACTGTACCTGTACTGGAATAGAATGCTGCACCTGTATTGTATTTTATAACTGTATTGTCTGTTGAACCTGTATTATATTGTATTGTATGCTGTACCTGTATTGTATTATATTGTATGCTGAACCTGTATTGTATTATATTGTACGGTATAATATACCTGTATTGTATGATGGACCTGTATTGTATGCTGTACCTGTATTGTATTTTGTACCTGTAGTGTATGCTGTACCTGTACTGTATGCTGGATCTGTAGTGTATGTTGTACCTGTATTGTATTGTATGCTGTATCTGTATTGTGTGCTGTACCTGTATTGTATTGTATGCTGTACCTGTATTGTATTGTATGCTGTACCAGTATTGTATGCTGTACCTGTATTGTATGTTGTACCTGTATTGTATTGTATGATGTACCTGTAGTGTATTGTATGCTGTACCTGTAGTGTATTGTATGCTGTACCTGTATTGTATGTTGTACCTGTATTGTATGCTGTACCTGTATTGTATGCTGTACCTGTATTGTATACTGTACCTGTATTGTATGTTGTACCTGTATTGTATGCTGGACCTGTATTGTATGTTGTACCTGTATTGTATGCTGTACCTGTATTGTATGCTGTACCTGTATTGTATTGTATGCTGTACCTGTAGTGTATTGTATGTTGTACCTGTATTGTGTACCTGTATTGTATGCTGTACCTGTAGTGTATTGTATGCTGTACCTGCATTGTATTGTATGCTGTACCTGTAATGTATTGTATGCTGTACATGTATTGTATTGTATGCTGTACCTGTAATGTATTGTATTGTGTACCTGTAGTATATTGTATGCTGTACCTGTAATGTATTGTATGCTGTACCTATATTGTATTGTGTACCTGTAGTATATTATATGCTGTACCTGTAATGTATTGTGTACCTGTAGTATATTGTATGCTGTACCTGTATTGTATTGTATGCTGTACCTGTAGTGCATTGTATGCTGTACCTGTAATGTATTGTATGCTGTACCTGTATTGTATTGTGTACCTGTAGTATATTGTATGCTGTACCTGTAATGTATTGTATGCTGTACCTGTAGTATATTGTATGCTGTACCTGTATTGTATGCTGTACCTGTAGTGTATTGTATGCTGTACCTGTAATGTATTGTATGCTGTACCTGTATTGTATTGTATGCTGTACCTGTAATGTATTGTATGCTGTACCTGTAATGTATTGTGTACCTGTAGTATATTGTATGCTGTACCTGTATTGTATTGTATGCTGTACCTGTAGTGCATTGTATGCTGTACCTGTAATGTATTGTATGCTGTACCTGTATTGTATTGTGTACCTGTAGTATATTGTATGCTGTACCTGTAATGTATTGTGTACCTGTAGTATATTGTATGCTGTACCTGTATTGTATTGTATGCTGTACCTGTAGTGCATTGTATGCTGTACCTGTAATGTATTGTATGCTGTACCTGTATTGTATTGTGTACCTGTAGTATATTGTATGCTGTACCTGTATTGTATTGTGTACCTGTAGTATATTGTATGCTGTACCTGTATTGTATTGTATGCTGTACTTGTATTGTATTGTATGCTGTACCTGTATTGTATTGTATGCTGTACTTGTATTGTATTGTGTACCTGTAGTGCATTGTATGCTGTACCTGTAATGTATTGTATGCTGTACCTGTATTGTATTGTGTACCTGTAGTATATTGTATGCTGTACCTGTAATGTATTGTATGCTGTACCTGTAGTATATTGTATGCTGTACCTGTATTGTATGCTGTACCTGTAGTGTATTGTATGCTGTACCTGTAATGTATTGTATGCTGTACCTGTATTGTATTGTGTACCTGTAGTATATTGTATGCTGTACCTGTAATGTATTGTGTACCTGTAGTATATTGTATGCTGTACCTGTATTGTATTGTATGCTGTACCTGTAGTGCATTGTATGCTGTACCTGTAATGTATTGTATGCTGTACCTGTATTGTATTGTGTACCTGTAGTATATTGTATGCTGTACCTGTAATGTATTGTATGCTGTACCTGTAGTATATTGTATGCTGTACCTGTATTGTATGCTGTACCTGTAGTGTATTGTATGCTGTACCTGTAATGTATTGTATGCTGTACCTGTATTGTATTGTATGCTGTACCTGTAATGTATTGTATGCTGTACCTGTATTGTATTGTATGCTGTACCTGTAGTGCATTGTATGCTGTACCTGTAATGTATTGTATGCTGTACCTATATTGTATTGTGTACCTGTAGTATATTGTATGCTGTACCTGTAATGTATTGTGTACCTGTAGTATATTGTATGCTGTACCTGTATTGTATTGTATGCTGTACCTGTAGTGCATTGTATGCTGTACCTGTAATGTATTGTATGCTGTACCTGTATTGTATTGTGTACCTGTAGTATATTGTATGCTGTACCTGTATTGTATTGTGTACCTGTAGTATATTGTATGCTGTACCTGTATTGTATTGTATGCTGTACTTGTATTGTATTGTATGCTGTACCTGTATTGTATTGTATGCTGTACTTGTATTGTATTGTATGCTGTACCTGTATTGTATTGTATGCTGTACTTGTATTGTATTGTGTACCTGTAGTGTATTGTATTGTATTGAACACCGATCCGTCCTCCATGCATTCCCTACTGGGCTTCACAAAGCCATGCAGTAGTCAGCCAGCCATTCGAGATAGAAATTGGCTGTGGGCACTGATCTAAGATCAGCTTACCCTCCCCCAGTCCAAACCTTTTTTAACCTGAACCTTAATAAAATATATAAAACTGATCCTAGATCAGCCTCTGGGGCCGACCTACTCCTATTCCTGTCCAGCCAGGAAGCCAGCCAGTCAGTCAGTCAGCCAGCCAGCCAGCCAGCCATTCATACAGGCTGATGTTACGCCGGAAAGCGTAGATGACAATATGATGATAATAGTTGTTAATTACTATAGCCACAATATGATGATAATAACAGTTGTTAATTACTATATCCACAATATGATGAAAATAACAGTTGTTAATTACCATAGCCACAATATGATGAAAATAACAGTTGTTAATTACCATAGCCACCTGACTTTTCTCTTCCTCCTTCATTTAGAAGGAAAAACACAAGAACACAAGAAACATTCACATTATATGGCTTTGTTAAGGCTTCTACCATGTTGAGGATAATGGATCAAGCATAAGCTGCACATTGTAGATGCATATAGTATAACATGGTATGGTACGCATTCTGTGTGCTTAGGAATTTCCTCAGTACTGATCTCACCTAAACTAACTGGTTTCATGTCATCTACGTTTTCCATATACTGTCAGTGAGTTTTAGCATGGTTGAACGAGGCTATGTGAGTTTTAACATGGTTGAATGAGAATAAGTCATTTCAGCATGGTTGAACGAGGCTAAGTGAGTTTTAGCATGGTTAAACGAGGCTAAATTAGTTTTAGCATGGTTGAACGAGGCTAAGTGAGTTTTAGCATGGTTGAACGAGGCTAGGTGTTGTTTTAGCATGGTTGAATGAGGCTAGGTGAGTTTTAGCATGGTTGAATGAGGCTAGGTGAGTTTTAACATTGTTGAATGAGGCTAGGTGAGTTTTAACATTGTTGAATGAGGCTAGGTGAGTTTTAGCATGGTTGAACGAGGCTAAGTGAGTTTTAGCATGGTTGAACGAGGCTAAGTGAGTTTTAGCATGGTTGAATGAGGCTAGGTGAGTTTTAACATTGTTGAATGAGGCTAGGTGTTGTTTTAGCATGGTTGAATGAGGCTAGGTGAGTTTTAGCATGGTTGAATGAGGCTAGGTGAGATTTAGCATGGTTGAATGAGGCTAGGTGAGTTTTAGCATGGTTGAATGAGGCTAGGTGAGTTTTAACATTGTTGAATAGTTTTTGTATCTGGGCACTTTGGTTTTATGGTCCTCACTAGATCAGTTGTGTTACATGGCTCAACCCTCTAGATCAGTTGTGTTACATGGCTCAACCCTCTAGATCAGTTGTGTTACATGGATCTAGGTGAATGTGTGAACATCTCCAACATACCTGCAAGGAACTGCATTTAATCTTTATTCCCACGCCACCGTGACCAACCTCATTCTGCTCTTCTGTTTCCAGTATGGCCTGTAAAAAGGCTCTCCTCTCGTGGCTGGAGGACTTCTGGTCAAACATCCCGGCTTGAATCACCTTCTGGTCCACGTTCAGTTTGTACTTAGCAGCCGCTAGGATCTTCTCCTCCACACTGTTGACCGTACACAGACGCAGAACACGCACCTCGTTCTTCTGACCAATACGATGAGCCCTGTCCTGGGCTTGGAGGTCCTGGGAGCCAATCAGAACAGAGAAACTAGAGGGTTAGCCAGGGGTAACTAGAATATTTGTGTGTGTGTGTGTGTGTGTGTGTACCTGGTGAGGGTTCCAGTCAGAGTCAAAGATGACCACAGTGTCCGCAGCCTGCAGGTTGAGGCCCAGTCCCCCGGCTCTGGTGCTCAGTAGGAACACAAAGTACTGGGAACCTTTCTCATTGAACTTCTTCAGCAGCGCCGCACGGTCCTCAGACTTGGTGGTGCCTACAACACACAGCAACACATACCACAAGCACCGTACTTCAATACACCTGACATAAACTGATGAAAACAGGTGAAAACATTGTTGAGGCGCAGGTAAAGGAGGCTGCATTTGGATTAGGTTAAAGTTAAGACAATTTCATACCGTATAGGCATAGGTAGTGGAAGTTGAGGTAGGGTTAAAGTTTAGGGTCAGAGATGCATACAGTCGAGGCGCAAGTCAATCTAAAATGGCGCTGGAAGAAATGGCAGCAGTTGTCACGTTCTGACCATAGTTCTTGTGTGTTTTCCTTGTTTTAGTGTTGGTCAGGACGTGAGCTGGGTGGGCATTCTATTTTGTGTGTCTAGTTTGTCTAGTTCTATGTTTGGCCTGATATGGTTCTCATTCAGAAGCAGGTGTTAATAATTGTCTCTGATTGGGAACCATATTTAGGTAGCCTGTTTTGTGTTGGGGTTTGTGGGTGGATGTTTCCTGTCTCTGTGTTCTCTGCACCAGATAGGACTGGTTTGTGTTGGGATGTGTGGGTGGTTGTTTCCTGTCTCTGTGTTCTCTGCACCAGATAGGACTGTTTTGTGTTGGGATGTGTGGGTGGTTGTTTCCTGTCTCTGTGTTCTCTGCACCAGATAGGACTGTTTCGGGTTTTGCCATGTTTATTGTTTTGTAGTGTGTTCATGTTGAGTTTCTGTCATTAAATAACCATGGACACTTATCACGCTGCGCTTTGGTCCTCTCCTTCCCAGGAAGAAAGCCGTTACGGGCGCCCAACCAATTGTGCTACTATGTGTTTTTTTTCTGCGATATTTGTAACTTATTTTGTACATAATGTTTCTGCAACCGTATCTTACGGCAGAAAAGAGCTTCTGGATTTCAGGACAGCGATCACTCACCTCGGATTAAACAAAGATTTTATCTACAACAAGTAAGAAGCACAGGACATTCTCCAAACACCCGACAGGGCTGACATCCCCGTTATTTGCAAGAGGAAGCGACGCAGGTAGAGGACAATGAGCCGGATTGTCACGGCTTCCGCCGAAGTCGGCTCCTCTAATTGTTCAGGTGGCGTTCGGCGGTTGACGTCACCGGTTTTCTAGCCATCGCCGCTCCATTTTTCATGTATCCATTTGTTTTGTCTTGTTCCCTGCACACCTGCTTTTCATTCCCCAATCAATCTACATGTATTTATTCCTCTGTTCCCCATCATGTCTTCATGTAAGATTGTTTGTGTGATACATGTTTTTGTACGCACTAGGCTTGTGTGTGTGAATGATTACAGACCCGTAGCACTCACATCCGTAGCCATGAAGTGCTTTGAAAGGTTGGTAATGGCTCACATCAACACCATTATCCTAGAAACCCTAGACCCACTCAATTTGCATACCGCCCAAACAGATCCACAGATGGACAAAAGGAACACTTATATGAGAATGCTATTCATTGACTACAGCTCAGCGTTCAACACATAGTGCCATCAAAGCTCATCACTAAGCAAAGGATCCTGGGACTAAACACCTAACTCCCATCCGGGACTTCCTGACAGGCCGCCCCCTGGTGGTGAGGGTAGGTAACAACATATCTGCACGTTGATCCTCAACACTGGAGCTCCCCAGGGGTGCATGCTCAGTCCCCTTCTGTACTCCCTGTTCACCCACGACTGAATGGCCAGGCACGACTCCAAAACCATCATTAAGTTTGCAGACGACAGTGGTAGGCCTGATCACCGACAACGACGAGCCTATAGGGAGGAGGTCAGAGACCAGGCCGGGTGGAGCCAGAATAACAACCTCTCCCTCATGTGATCAAGACTAAGGAGATGATTGTGGACTAGAGGAAAAAGAGGACCGAGCACACCCCCATTCACATTGACAGGGCTGTAGTGGAGCAGGTTGAGAGGTTGAGAGCTTCAAGTTCATTGGTGTCCACATCAACAACAAACTAGAATAGTACACACACACCAAGACAGTCGTGAAGAGGGCACGACAAAGCCTATTCTCACTCAAGAAACTAAAAAGATTTGGCATGGGTCTTGAGATCCTCAAAAGGTTCTACAGCTGCAACATCGAGAGCATCCTGACTGGTTGCATCACTGCCTGGTACGGCAATTGCTCGGCCTCTGACCGCAAGGCACCGCAGAGGGTAATGCGTACGGCCCAGCACATCACTGGGGCCAAGCCTCCTGCCATCTACACCAGGCGGTGTCAGAGGAAGGCTGTAAAAATTGTCAAAGACCCCAGCCACCCCAGTCATAGACTGTTCTCTCTGCTACCGCATGGCAAGCGGTACCGGAGTGCCAAGTCTTGGACAAAAAGGCTTCTCAACAGTTTTTACCCCCAAGCCATAAGACTCCTGAACAGGTAATCAATTGGCTACCCGGACTATTTGCATTGTGTTCCCCCCCAACCCTTCTTTTTACGCTGCTGCTACTCTCTGTTTATCATATATGCATAGTCACTTTAACCATATCTACATGTACATCCTACCTCAATCAGTCTGACTAACCGGTGTCTGTATGTAGCCTCGCTACTTTTATAGCCTCTCTACCCTATATAGCCTCTCTACTGTATATAGCCTCTCTACTGTATAGCCTCTCTACTGTATATAGCCTCTCTACTGTATATAGCCTGTCTTTTTACTGTTTTATTTATTTACCTACCTATTGTAAACCTAATACCTTTTTTGCACTATTGGTTCAGCGCACGTGACAAATAAACTTTGATTTGACTTGAAGTAGGGGAAATTGAGGTATGGTTAGGGTCAGAGATACATACCGTCGAGGCGCAAGTAGAGGAAATTGCGGTAAGCAAAGTAGTCCTCCATGATGGTCATGAGTGATGTCATCTGACAGAACAGCAGAACTCTGTGGTTGGTGACATGCAGCTTGGGAAGGATCCGGTCCAGCAGCTCAAACTTCCCTGATGCACGGTACAGCTCGTGTCTGGGGTGGAGGGCAAGGAGAATAAATAACCATCTGGTCCCAGAAGGGAAAAGTGTTGTCTGGGGTGTTTAGCGTTCGGCTTTTGAAGGAAAGTCATGTTTTGTTTAATAACTGAATGGGCAATGTTGAGTATCTTAATATCTTACCCGCTTATAACGCCGTTCGGGAAGCCTAAGTGCTCAGCAAAGGACTCCTGTGAGACAAGACAGATAGTGGAAAATCAGAATTGAATTAAAAATCTATTTTCTTAGAGTTTATTTGTGATTAGCCGGCACATCTACATAGTTATCAGATAACAAATCCTAACTCCACTAAGTAAATATTGTAGATTGAATTGTGTGAATTAAAACAGACACAAATGAAACATCTGCATGCAGTCTGGGACCAACTAAAATGTTGCCGAACTCTTCTAGTAAACAACTCATTAAAGGTTTCACTGCCGGGACAATAAAACAAGAGCATGATGGTGGGCTGTGGCTGGGTGTCACATCTCAGACAGGCCTGGGGTGGCTAGTCTTACCCTGCCAGACAGACGTCTACCCTCCAGGCAAGTCTTACCCTGCCAGACTGTGGGGTCAGGTTTATGCTCCAGAAAAAGCAGTAACACTGCTGATTCAACTTATATGTCTGTGTTGAAGGCCGTGTCTAAGCTTGACACTTACATGAAACTTCTGCTACTTCTCACTGTGTGTGGATTTCTCCTCAGTCTGGGCATAATCAGGCTACGGAAAGTGCATACAGTGGGCAAAGTCATCAGCACTCTGCCCACCAGCCTTCAGAAAACTTGTACTTTGAGACAGAGAGGCACCTTTTCATAATAACGTTGGGAGGAAATACATTCCTAGCGTGTGAGGAATATGTTTGATGGCCTCATAAATGCTAGCCAGCTAGCTAATATTTAGAAAAAAACTATTTTTTTGTTTGGCTAGAGTTATGGTAACCTGTTTGCAATCACTTTAGCTGTGTCTGCTAGCTTGCTGGCTAACTACATAGGTTAGCTTGCTAGTTAGCTACAGTAGTTAGCTACTGCCATCAAGTTGTTGCTGTGTTATCATATTTTGCCTATTCCACAGTTTGCAGGATGCATACTGACAATTTAATATAGCGCAGGAAAAGGGAATCCGGATTCAATGTGGACACATTTAAATAGCTGTAGACACATGATGCGTTCAGAATTCCATGACCAGAACTCCATAATCAGAATAGAAAAACTGCAGTAACTGTGAAGTCTAGACATAGCAGAACACTGATTCGTTGGTAACTTGAATCAGGGGTGTTACGGCATGTAAGCTAGCGTTCCTCAATGTGTTGGAACATTGTAACATATCTCTACATTGGAACATGTAGGAGTGGTTCTAGATCTAACATACCTCAATGTGCTGGAACACGTAGGAGTGGTTCTAGATCTAACATACCTCAATGTGCTGGAACACGTAGGAATGGTTCTAGATCTAACATACCTCAAAGTGCTGGAACACGTAGGAGTGGTTCTAGATCTAACATACCCCAATGTGCTGGAACACGTAGGAGTGGTTCTAGATCTAACATACCTCAATGTGCTGGAACACGTAGGAGTGGTTCTAGATCTAACATACCTCAATGTAGTGGAACATGTAGGAGTGGTTCTAGATCTAATGTACCTCTATATTGGAACATGTAGAGGTGTCTAGATCGAATGTACCTCAATGTGTTGGAACATGTCATGTACCTCAATCTGCAGGAACATGTAGGGGTGGTTCTAGATCTAATGCACCTCAACATGTTGGAACATGTAGGGGTGGTTCTAGATCTAATGCACCTCAACGTGTTTGAACATGTAGGGGTAGTTCTAGAACGAACTTACCTCAATGAGTTAGAAAATGTAGGGGTGGTTCTAGAACTAACTTACCTCAATGTGTTAGAACATGTAACCTACCTCAATGTGTGTGAACATGTAAAGGTGGTTCTGAGTGGAATGTACCTCAACGTGTTGGAACATGTAGGAGTGGTTCTAGATCTAATGTACCTCAACGTGTTGGAACATGTAGGAGTGGTTCTAGATCTAATGTACCTCAATGTGTTGGATAAAACATGTAGGAGTGATTCTAGATCTAATGTTACTCAATGTGTTGGAACATGTCATGTACCTTAATGTGCTAGAACATGTAAACTACCGGTCAAAAGTTTTAGAAGACCTACTCATTCAAGGGTTCTTCTTTATTTTTACTATGTTCTACATTGTAGAATCGTGATGACATCAAAACTATGAAACAAAACGTGGAATCATGTAGTAAGCAAAAAAGTGTTAAACAAATCAAAATACATTTAATACTTGAGATTATTCTAAATGTAGGGGTGGTTCTAGAACTAACGTACTTCAATGTGTGGGAACATGTAGGGGTGGTTCTAGAACTAATATATTTCAATGTGTGGGAACATGTAGGGGTGGTTCTAGAACTAACATACCTCAATGTGTGGGAACATGTAGGGGTGGTTCTAGAACTAACATACCTCAATGTGTGGGAACATGTAACGTACCTCAATGTGTGGGAACATGTACGGGTGGTTCTAGAACTAACATACCTCAATGTGAGGAAACGTAACGTACCTCAATGTGTGGGAACATGTAACGTACCTCAATGTGTGTGAACACGTAATGTACATCAATGTGTGTGAACATGTAGGGGTGGTTCTAGAACTAACATACCTCAATGTGTGTGAACACGTAATGTACATCAATGTGTGAGAACATCTAACGTACCTCAATGTGTGGGAACATGTAACGTACCTCAATGTGTGGGAACATGTAGGGGTGGTTGCAGATCTTCTTCAGCTGCATGATGGTGTTCATCAGGGTCTTCGCTCCTCCTTTACCCTGAGGACCACAATAACAATGTCACATATCTGAGCTGCTTGATCAGGGTCTTCGCTCCTCCTTTACCCTGAGGTCCACAATAACAATGTCACATATCTGAGCTCATCAGGGTCTTTGCTCCTCTACCCTGAGGACCACAATAACAATGTCACATATCTGAGCTCATCAGAGTCTTTGCTCCTCTACCCTGAGGTCCACAATAACAATGTCACATATCTGAGCTGCTTGATCAGGGTCAATAGTTAGAAAGAGAACTGACCGTCACAAAATGAGTTAACAGGATCTCTGCTTCCTACCTTCTTGTCTTTCTCTGATCCATCGGTGAGGAGGATTCCTCTGCCCTGCATGTGACGGTACAGAACCCTCTGGATGGCCGACATATCACACTTGATGACATACTCCACCTACAACATCAAGTATCTGTGGTTTGTTTACATCAAGTATCATTCAGTACCAAGTATCTGTGGTTTACATACTGTAACGTTTCTATAGTATAAGCCCTCTCACCTTCTCTGGAAGCTGGGACTCCACCTCCTTCTTGAGTCGTCTGAGCAGGAAGGGGCGGAGCACCTTGTGGAGACGGCGGATAATCAGGATTGTCTCTTCCTCATTCAAGTCCACCTGGGGATCAATCAGGGTCCTCCATTAACTTAATCTACTAACAAGCTAGTTACTAGTGTAGTTACTCTAGTGCATTTACTTGTGTAGTTACTCCAGTGTAGTTACTCTAGTGAAGTTACTAGTGTAGTTACTAGTGTAGTTACTCTAGTGTAGTTACTCTAGTGCAGTTACTCGTGTAGTTACTCTAGTGTAATTACTCTAGTGCAGTTACTTGTGTAGTTACTCTTGTGTAGTTACTCTAGTGTAGTTACTCTAGGGTAGTTACTAGTGTAGGTACTCTAGTGTAGTTACTCGTGTAGTTACTAGGGTAGTTACTAGTGTAGTTACTCTAGGGTTTATGAACTTTTATGTATGGTCATGGACAAAGTCACTACAACAGACCCGTCTGACTGAATATGGCCCAAAGTGCTGAATGTTGTCACCATCTCTCATCTCTAAAGCGTTGCACCACTTTCACAAGTATTTATTTCATTATTTCCGTTTCACAGCTGGACAGATGTTCCTTCTTGAAAATGTAAGGGATGAACGGCATGCATTTCACAGTGGCGCATAATAAATATTATTTCAAAAGAGGAGCATAGAGAAACAATGTATTTAGATATAGAGCTTTTCACATGGTGATCACTATTCACATATTATTATCTATAGTTATTCACATGGTGATCACTATTCACATATTATTATCTAGAGTTATTCACATGGTGATCACTATTCACATATTATTATCTATAGTTATTCACATGGTGATCACTATTCACATATTATTATCTATAGTTATTCACATGGTGATCACTATTCACATATTATTATCTATAGTTATTCACATGGTGATCACTATTCACATATTATTATCTATAGAGTTATTCACATGGTGATCACTATTCACATATTATTATCTAGAGTTATTCACATGGTGATCACTATTCACATATTATTATCTATAGTTATTCACATGGTGATCACTATTCACATATTATTATCTATAGTTATTCACATGGTGATCACTATTCACATATTATTATCTATAGAGTTATTCACATGGTGATCACTATTCACATATTATTATCTATAGAGTTATTCACATGGTGATCACTATTCACATATTAGTATCTATAGTTATTCACATGGTGATCACTATTCACATATTATTATCTATAGAGCTTTTCACATGGTGATCACTATTCACATATTATTATCTAGAGTTATTCATATGGTGATCACTATTCACATATTATTATCTATAGAGTTATTCACGTGGTGATCACTATTCACATATTATTATCTAGAGTTATTCACATGGTGATCACTATTCACATATTATTATCTATAGAGTTATTCACATGGTGATCACTATTCACATATTATTATCTATAGAGTTATTCACATGGTGATCACTATTCACATATTATTATCTAGTTATTCACATGGTGATCACTATTCACATATTATTATCTATAGAGTTATTCACATGGTGATCACTATTCACATATTATTATCTAGAGTTATTCACATGGTGATCACTATTCACATATTATTATCTAGAGTTATTCACATGGTGATCACTATTCACATATTATTATCTAGAGTTATTCACATGGTGATCACTATTCACATATTATTATCTATAGAGTTATTCACATGGTGATCACTATTCACATATTATTATCTATACAGTTATTCACATGGTGATCACTATTCACATATTATTATCTAGAGTTATTCACATGGTGATCACTATTCACATATTATTATCTAGAGTTATTCACATGGTGATCACTATTCACATATTATTATCTAGAGTTATTCACATGGTGATCACTATTCACATATTATTATCTATAGAGTTATTCACATGGTGATCACTATTCACATATTATTATCTAGAGTTATTCACATGGTGATCACTATTCACATATTATTATCTATAGTTATTCACATGGTGATCACTATTCACATATTATTATCTATAGTTATTCACATGGTGATCACTATTCACATATTATTATCTATAGAGTTATTTACATGGTGATCACTATTCACATATTATTATCTATAGAGTTATTCACATGGTGATCACTATTCACATATTATTATCTATAGTTATTCACATGGTGATCACTATTCACATATTATTATCTATAGAGCTTTTCACATGGTGATCACTATTCACATATTATTATCTAGAGTTATTCACATGGTGATCACTATTCACATATTATTATCTATAGTTATTCACATGGTGATCACTATTCACATATTATCTATAGTTATTCACATGGTGATCACTATTCACATATTATTATCTATAGAGTTATTCACATGGTGATCACTATTCACATATTATTATCTATAGAGTTATTCACATGGTGATCACTATTCACATATTATTATCTATAGAGTTATTCACATGGTGATCACTATTCACATATTATTATCTAGAGTTATTCACATGGTGATCACTATTCACATATTATTATCTAAAATTATTCACATGGTGATCACTATTCACATATTATTATCTAGAGTTATTCACATGGTGATCACTATTCACATATTATTATCTAGAGTTATTCACATGGTGATCACTATTCACATATTATTATCTAGAGTTATTCACATGGTGATCACTATTCACATATTATTATCTAGAGTTATTCACATAGTGATCACTATTCACATATTATTATCTAGAGTTATTCACATGGTGATCACTATTCACATATTATTATCTAGAGTTATTCACATGGTGATCACTATTCACATATTATTATCTAGAGTTATTCACATGGTGATCACTATTCACATATTATTATCTATAGAGTTATTCACATGGTGATCACTATTCACATATTATTATCTAGAGTTATTCACATGGTGATCACTATTCACATATTATTATCTATAGAGCTTTTCACATGGTGATCACTATTCACATATTATTATCTAGAGTTATTCACATGGTGATCACTATTCACATATTATTATCTAGAGTTATTCACATGGTGATCACTATTCACATATTATCTATAGTTATTCACATGGTGATCACTATTCACATATTATTATCTATAGAGTTATTCACATGGTGATCACTATTCACATATTATTATCTATAGAGTTATTCACATGGTGATCACTATTCACATATTATTATCTATAGAGTTATTCACATGGTGATCACTATTCACATATTATTATCTAGAGTTATTCACATGGTGATCACTATTCACATATTATTATCTAAGAGTTATTCACATGGTGATCACTATTCACATATTATTATCTAGAGTTATTCACATGGTGATCACTATTCACATATTATTATCTAGAGTTATTCACATGGTGATCACTATTCACATATTATTATCTAGAGTTATTCACATGGTGATCACTATTCACATATTATTATCTAGAGTTATTCACATAGTGATCACTATTCACATATTATTATCTAGAGTTATTCACATGGTGATCACTATTCACATATTATTATCTAGAGTTATTCACATGGTGATCACTATTCACATATTATTATCTAGAGTTATTCACATGGTGATCACTATTCACATATTATTATCTATAGAGTTATTCACATGGTGATCACTATTCACATATTATTATCTATAGAGTTATTCACATGGGGATCACTATTCACATATTATTATCTATAGTTATTCACATAGTGATCACTATTCACATATTATTATCTATAGAGTTATTCACATGGTGATCACTATTCACATATTATTATCTATAGAGTTATTTACATGGTGATCACTATTCACATATTATTATCTAAAATTATTCACATGGTGATCACTATTCACATATTATTATCTAGAGTTATTCACATGGTGATCACTATTCACATATTATTATCTATAGAGTTATTCACATGGTGATCACTATTCACAGGATATAACCCTATCTGGCTAGGATATAACACTATCTGGCTAGGATATAACCCTATCTGGCTAGGATATAACCCTATCTGGCTAGGATAAAACCCTATCTGGCTAGGATAAAACCCTATCTGGCTAGGATAAAACCCTATCTGGCTAGGATAAAACCCTATCTGGCTAGGATAAAACCCTATCTGGCTAGGATATAACCCTATCTGGCTAGGATTTAGGGTAAAGGTTATATCCTAGCCAGATAGGGTTATATCCTAGCCAGATAGGGTTATATCCTAGCCAGATAGGGTTATATCCTAGCCAGATAGGGTTATATCCTAGCCAGATAGGGTAAGGGTTATATCCTAACCAGATAGGGTTTTATCCTAGCCAGATTGGGTAAGGGTTATATCCTAGCCAGATAGGGTAAGGGTTATATCCTAGCCAGATAGGGTTAGGGTAAAGGTTATATCCTAGCCAGATAGGGTTAGGATAAAGGTTATATCCTAGCCAGATAGGGTAAGGGTTATATCCTAGCCAGATAGGGTAAGGGTTATATCCTAGCCAGATACGGTTATATCCTAGACAGATAGGGTTAGGATAAAGGTTATATCCTAGCCAGATAGGGTAAGGGTTATATCCTAGCCAGATAGGGTTATCCAGATAGGGTAAGGGTTATATCCTAGCCAGATAGGGATAACCCTATCTGGCTAGGATATAACCCTTACCCTATCTGGCTAGGATATAACCCTTAGGGCTATATCCTTAGGGTAAAGGTTATATTTAGGGTAAAGGTTATATCCTAGCCAGCTAGGATATAACCCTTACCCTATCTGGCTAGGATATAACCCTTACCCTATCTGGTTAGGATATAACCCTTACCCTATCTGGCTAGGATATAACCCTATCTGGCTAGGATATAACCTTTACCCTAAATCCTAGCCAGATAGGGTTATATCATAGCCAGATAGGGTTATCCCTATCTGGCTAGGATATAACCCTTACCCTATCTGGCTAGGATATAACCTTTACCATAACCCTATCTGGCTAGGATATAACCCTATATGGCTAGGATATAACCCTATCTGGCTAGGATATAACCCTTACCCTATCTGGCTACGATATAACCCTATCTGGCTAGGATATATCCTTTACCCTATCTGGCTAGGATATATCTTTTTAGGAAATTGATGCATTTTTATGTATGTTTTGGACCGTGTTTGTCACCTAACTTGACCTTGTAAAGTAGATATGCATTTGACACTCACCCTCTCCCCGGTCATGGCAAAGGGGGCATTGAACCACTGCTCGAAAGTGTTGCAGGACTTGAAGATGGTCGGCAGCAGGAAGTTGAGCAGGGCCCAGAGCTCAGGGAGCTTGTTCTGCAGTGGCGTGCCCGTCAGGAGGAGGCGCCGTGGGGCCACGTAATGGGTATTCAACACCTGGGTCAGCTTACAATGGTGGTTCTTCATACGGTGACCCTCATCAACAATCATGTACTTCCAACGGATCTGGGGAGTGGGGATGGTGTGTGTGTGTATAGGGGATAAAAGAGAAAAGAAAATGGGTTTTATTGCATCTGTGGCTTTGGGTTAAGCAACTGACCCTGCTGTAGAGTAACATGTAGAGGGTTAGGTAGGAGGAGGAGGACCTGACCCTGCTGTAGAGTCACATGTAGAGGGTTAGGGAGGAGAAGGAGGACCTGACCCTGCTGTAGAGTAACACGTAGAGGGTTAGGGAGGAGGAGGAAGACCTGACCCTGCTGTAGAGTCACATGTAGAGGGTTAGGGAGGAGGAGGAGGACCTGACCCTGCTGTAGAGTCACATGTAGAGGGTTAGGGAGGAGGTGGAGGACCTGACCCTGCTGTAGAAGTCACACGTAGAGGGTTAGGGAGGAGGAGGAGGACCTGACCCTGCTGTAGAGTCACATGTAAAGGGTTAGGGAGGAGGAGGAGGACCTGACCCTGCTGTAGAGTAACATGTAGAGGGTTAGGGAGGAGGAGGAGGACCTGACCCTGCTGTAGAGTAACATGTAGAGGGTTAGGGAGGAGGAGGAGGACCTGACCCTGCTGTAGAGTCACATGTAGAGGATTAGGGAGGAGGAGGAGGAGGACCTGACCCTGCTGTAGAGTCACATGTAGAGGGTTAGGGAGGAGGACCTGAACCTGCTGTAGAAGTCACATGTAGAGGGTTGGGGAGGAGGATCTGACCCTGCAGTAGAGTCACATGTAGAGGGTTAGGGAGGAGGAGGACCTGACCCTGCAGTAGAGTCACATGTAGAGGGTTGGGGAGGAGGATCTGACCCTGCAGTAGAGTCACATGTAGAGGGTTAGGGAGGAGGAGGACCTGACCCTGCAGTAGAGTCACATGTAGAGGGTTAGGGAGGAGGAGGACCTGACCCTGCAGTAGAGTAACATGTAGAGGGTTAGGGAGGAGGAGGAAGAGGACCTGACCCTGCTGTAGAGTCACATGTAGAGGGTTAGGGAGGAGGACCTGACCCTGCTTTAGAGTAACATGTAAAGGGTTAGGGAGGAGGAGGAGGACCTGACCCTGCTGTAGAGTCACATGTAGAGGGTTAGGGAGGAGGACCTGACCCTGCTGTAGAAGTCACATGTAGAGGGTTAGGGAGGAGGACCTGACCCTGCTGTAGAGTAACATGTAGAGGGTTAGGGAGGAGGAGGAGGACCTGACCCTGCTGTAGAGTCACATGTATAGGGTTATGGAGGAGGACCTGACCCTGCTGTAGAGTCACATGTAGAGGGTTAGGGAGGAGGAGGAGGACCTGACCCTGCTGTAGAGTCACATGTAAAGGGTTAGGGAGGAGGAGGAGGACCTGACCCTGCTGTAGAGTAACATGTAGAGGGTTAGGGAGGAGGAGGAGGACCTGACCCTGCTGTAGAGTAACATGTAGAGGGTTAGGGAGGAGGAGGAGGACCTGACCCTGCAGTAGAGTCACATGTAGAGGGTTAGGGAGGAGGAGGAGGACCTGACCCTGCTGTAGAGTCACATGTAGAGGGTTAGGGAGGAGGAGGAGGACCTGACCCTGCAGTAGAGTCACATGTAGAGGGTTAGGGAGGAGGAGGAGGACCTGACCCTGCTGTAGAGTCACATGTAGAGGGTTAGGGAGGAGGACCTGACCCTGCTGTAGAAGTCACATGTAGAGGGTTAGGGAGGAGGAGGACCTGACCCTGCTGTAGAGTAACATGTAGAGGGTTAGGGAGGAGGAGGAGGACCTGACCCTGCTGTAGAGTAACATGTAGAGGGTTAGGGAGGAGGAGGAAGAGGACCTGACCCTGCTGTAGAGTAACATGTAGAGGGTTAGGGAGGAGGAGGACCTGACCCTGCTCTAGAGTCACATGTAGAGGGTTAAGGAGGAGGAGGAGGAGGACCTGACCCCGCTGTAGAGTAACATGTAGAGGGTTGGGGAGGAGGATCTGACCCTGCAGTAGAGTCACATGTAGAGGGTTAGGGAGGAGGAGGACCTGACCCTGCAGTAGAGTCACATGTAGAGGGTTAGGGAGGAGGAGGACCTGACCCTGCAGTAGAGTAACATGTAGAGGGTTAGGGAGGAGGAGGAAGAGGACCTGACCCTGCTGTAGAGTCACATGTAGAGGGTTAGGGAGGAGGACCTGACCCTGCTGTAGAGTAACATGTAGAGGGTTAGGGAGGAGGACCTGACCCTGCTGTAGAGTAACATGTAGAGGGTTAGGGAGGATGAGGAAGAGGACCTGACCCTGCTGTAGAGTCACATGTAGAGGGTTAGGGAGGAGGACCTGACCCTGCTGTAGAGTAACATGTAGAGGGTTAGGGAGGATGAGGAAGAGGACCTGACCCTGCTGTAGAGTCACATGTAGAGGGTTAGGGAGGAGGAGGAGGACCTGACCCTGCTGTAGAGTAACATGTAGAGGGTTAGGGAGGAGGAGGAGGACCTGACCCTACTGTAGAGTCACATGTAGATGGTTAGGGGGGAGGAGGAGGACCTGACCCTGCTGTAGAACTCTCTCGTAGAGGGTTAGGGAGGAGGAGGAGGAGGACCTGACCCTGCTGTAGAGTAACATGTATAGGGTTAGGGAGGAGGAGGAGGACCTGACCCTGCTGTAGAGTCACATGTAGAGGGTTAGGGAGGAGGAGGAAGAGGACCTGACCCTGCTGTAGAGTAACATGTAGAGGGTTAGGGAGGAGGAGGACCAGACCCTGCTGTAGAGTCACATGTAGAGGGTTAGGGAGGAGGAGGAGGACCTGACCCTGCAGTAGAGTCACATGTAGAGGGTTAGGGAGGAGGAGGAGGACCTGACCCTGCTGTAGAGTCACATGTAGAGGGTTAGGGAGGAGGACCTGACCCTGCTGTAGAAGTCACATGTAGAGGGTTAGGGAGGAGGAGGACCTGACCCTGCTGTAGAGTAACATGTAGAGGGTTAGGGAGGAGGAGGAGGACCTGACCCTGCTGTAGAGTAACATGTAGAGGGTTAGGGAGGAGGAGGAAGAGGACCTGACCCTGCTGTAGAGTAACATGTAGAGGGTTAGGGAGGAGGAGGACCTGACCCTGCTCTAGAGTCACATGTAGAGGGTTAAGGAGGAGGAGGAGGAGGACCTGACCCAGCTGTAGAGTAACATGTAGAGGGTTGGGGAGGAGGATCTGACCCTGCAGTAGAGTCACATGTAGAGGGTTAGGGAGGAGGAGGACCTGACCCTGCAGTAGAGTCACATGTAGAGGGTTAGGGAGGAGGAGGACCTGACCCTGCAGTAGAGTAACATGTAGAGGGTTAGGGAGGAGGAGGAAGAGGACCTGACCCTGCTGTAGAGTCACATGTAGAGGGTTAGGGAGGAGGACCTGACCCTGCTGTAGAGTAACATGTAGAGGGTTAGGGAGGAGGACCTGACCCTGCTGTAGAGTAACATGTAGAGGGTTAGGGAGGATGAGGAAGAGGACCTGACCCTGCTGTAGAGTCACGTGTAGAGGGTTAGGGAGGAGGACCTGACCCTGCTGTAGAGTAACATGTAGAGGGTTAGGGAGGATGAGGAAGAGGACCTGACCCTGCTGTAGAGTCACATGTAGAGGGTTAGGGAGGAGGAGGAGGACCTGACCCTGCTGTAGAGTAACATGTAGAGGGTTAGGGAGGAGGAGGAGGACCTGACCCTACTGTAGAGTCACATGTAGATGGTTAGGGGGGAGGAGGAGGACCTGACCCTGCTGTAGAACTCTCTCGTAGAGGGTTAGGGAGGAGGAGGAGGAGGACCTGACCCTGCTGTAGAGTAACATGTATAGGGTTAGGGAGGAGGAGGAGGACCTGACCCTGCTGTAGAGTCACATGTAGAGGCTTAGGGAGGAGGATGAGGACCTGACCCTGCTGTAGAGTCACATGTAGAGGGTTAGGGAGGAGGAGGAGGACCTGACCCTGCTGTAGAGTCACATGTAGAGGGTTAGGGAGGAGGACCTAACTCTGCTGTAGAGTAACATGTAGAGGGTTAGGGAGGAGGAGGAGGACCTGACCCTGCTGTAGAGTCACATGTAGAGGGTTAGGGAGGAGGACCTGACCCTGCTGTAGAGTCACATGTAGAAGGTTAGGGAGGAGGAGGAGGACCTGACCCTGCTGTAGAGTCACATGTAAAGGGTTAGGGAGGAGGAGGAGGACCTGACCCTGCTGTAGAGTAACATGTAGAGGGTTAGGGAGGAGGAGGAGGACCTGACCCTGCAGTAGAGTCACATGTAGAGGGTTAGGGAGGAGGAGGAGGACCTGACCCTGCTGTAGAGTCACATGTAGAGGGTTAGGGAGGAGGACCTGACCCTGCTGTAGAAGTCACATGTAGAGGGTTAGGGAGGAGGAGGACCTGACCCTGCAGTAGAGTCACATGTAGAGGGTTAGGGAGGAGGAGGAGGACCTGACCCTGCTGTAGAGTAACATGTAGAGGGTTAGGGAGGAGGAGGAAGAGGACCTGACCCTGCTGTAGAGTAACATGTAGAGGGTTAGGGAGGAGGAGGACCTGACCCTGCTCTAGAGTCACAGGGTTAAGGAGGAGGAGGAGGAGGACCTGACCCCGCTGTAGAATAACATGTAGAGGGTTGGGGAGGAGGATCTGACCCTGCAGTAGAGTCACATGTAGAGGGTTAGGGAGGAGGAGGACCTGACCCTGCAGTAGAGTCACATGTAGAGGGTTAGGGAGGAGGAGGACCTGACCCTGCAGTAGAGTCACATGTAGAGGGTTAGGGAGGAGGAGGACCTGACCCTGCAGTAGAGTAACATGTAGAGGGTTAGGGAGGAGGAGGAAGAGGACCTGACCCTGCTGTAGAGTCACATGTAGAGGGTTAGGGAGGAGGACCTGACCCTGCTGTAGAGTAACATGTAGAGGGTTAGGGAGGATGAGGAAGAGGACCTGACCCTGCTGTAGAGTCACATGTAGAGGGTTAGGGAGGAGGACCTGACCCTGCTGTAGAGTAACATGTAGAGGGTTAGGGAGGATGAGGAAGAGGACCTGACCCTGCTGTAGAGTCACATGTAGAGGGTTAGGGAGGAGGACCTGACCCTGCTGTAGAGTAACATGTAGAGGGTTAGGGAGGATGAGGAAGAGGACCTGACCCTGCTGTAGAGTCACATGTAGAGGGTTAAGGGGGAGGAGGAGGACCTGACCCTGCTGTAGAACTCTCTCGTAGAGGGTTAGGGAGGAGTAGGAGGAGGATCTGACCCTGCTGTAGAGTAACATGTATAGGGTTAGGGAGGAGGAGGAGGAGGACCTGACCCTGCTGTAGAGTCACATGTAGAGGGTTAGGGAGGAGGAGGACCTGACCCTGCTGTAGAGTCACATGTAGAGGCTTAGGGAGGAGGAGGAGGACCTGACCCTGCTGTAGAGTCACATGTAGAGGGTTAGGGAGGAGGAGGAGGACCTGACCCTGCTGTAGAGTCACATGTAGAGGGTTAGGGAGGAGGACCTAACCCTGCTGTAGAGTAACATGTAGAGGGTTAGGGAGGAGGAGGAGGACCTGACCCTGCTGTAGAGTCACATGTAGAGGGTTAGGGAGGAGGACCTGACCCTGCTGTAGAGTCACATGTAGAAGGTTAGGGAGGAGGAGGAGGACCTGACCCTGCTGTAGAGTCACATGTAGAGGGTTAGGGAGGAGGACCTGACCCTGCTGTAAAGTCACATGTAAAGGGTTAGGGAGGAGGAGGAGGACCTGACCCTGCTGTAGAGTAACATGTAGAGGGTTAGGGAGGAGGAGGAGGACCTGACCCTGCTGTAGAGTCACATGTAGAGGGTTAGGGAGGAGGACCTGACCCTGCTGTAGAAGTCACACGTAGAGGGTTAGGGAGGAGGACGTGACCCTGCTGTAGAGTCACATGTAGAGGGTTAGGGAGGAGGAGGACCTGGCCCTGCTGTAGAGTAACATGTAGAGGGTTAGGGAGGAGGAAGAGGACCTGACCCTGCTGTAGAGTAACATGTAGAGGGTTAGGGAGGAGGAAGAGGACCTGACCCTGCTGTAGAGTCACATGTAGAGGGTTAGGGAGGAGGACCTGACCCTGCTGTAGAGTAACATGTAGAGGGTTAGGGAGGAGGAGGAGGACCTGACCCTGCTGTAGAGTAACATGTAGAGGGTTAGGGAGGAGGAGGAAGAGGACCTGACCCTGCTGTAGAGTCACATGTAGAGGGTTAGGGAGGAGGACCAGACCCTGCTGTAGAGTAACATGTAGAGGGTTAGGGAGGATGAGGAAGAGGACCTGACCCTGCTGTAGAGTCACATGTAGAGGGTTAGGGAGGAGGAGGAGGACCTGACCCTGCTGTAGAGTCACATGTAGAGGGTTAGGGAGGAGGACCTGACCGTGCTGTAAAGTCACATGTAAAGGGTTAGGGAGGAGGAGGAGGACCTGACCCTGCTGTAGAGTAACATGTAGAGGGTTAGGGAGGAGGAGGAGGACCTGACCCTGCTGTAGAGTCACATGTAGAGGGTTAGGGAGGAGGAGGACCTGACCCTGCTGTAGAGTAGACACCCTGTAGAGGGTTAGGGAGGAGGAGGAGGACCTGACCCTGCTGTAGAGTAACATGTAGAGGGTTAGGGAGGAGGAGGAGGACCTGACCCTGCTGTAGAGTCACATGTAGATGGTTAGGGGGGAGGAGGAGGACCTGACCCTGCTGTAGAACTCTCTCGTAGAGGGTTAGGGAGGAGGAGGAGGAGGACCTGACCCTGCTGTAGAGTAACATGTATAGGGTTAGGGAGGAGGAGGAGGACCTGACCCTGCTGTAGAGTCACATGTAGAGGCTTAGGGAGGAGGAGGAGGACCTGACCCTGCTGTAGAGTCACATGTAGAGGGTTAGGGAGGAGGATCTGACCCTGCTGTAGAGTCACATGTAGAGGGTTAGGGAGGAGGACCTAACCCTGCTGTAGAGTAACATGTAGAGGGTTAGGGAGGAGGAGGAGGACCTGACCCTGCTGTAGAGTCACATGTAGAGGGTTAGGGAGGAGGACCTGACCGTGCTGTAAAGTCACATGTAAAGGGTTAGGGAGGAGGAGGAGGACCTGACCCTGCTGTAGAGTAACATGTAGAGGGTTAGGGAGGAGGAGGAGGACATGACCCTGCTGTAGAGTCACATGTAGAGGGTTAGGGAGGAGGACCTGACCCTGCTGTAGAAGTCACAGGTAGAGGGTTAGGGAGGAGGAAGAGGACCTGACCCTGCTGTAGAGTCACATGTAGAGGGTTAGGGAGGAGGACCTGACCCTGCTGTAGAGTAACATGTAGAGGGTTAGGGAGGAGGAGGAGGACCTGACCCTGCTGTAGAGTAACATGTAGAGGGTTAGGGAGGAGGAGGAGGACCTGACCCTGCTGTAGAGTCACATGTAGATGGTTAGGGGGGAGGAGGAGGACCTGACCCTGCTGTAGAACTCTCAGGTAGAGGGTTAGGGAGGAGGAGGAGGAGGACCTGACCCTGCTGTAGAGTAACATGTATAGGGTTAGGGAGGAGGAGGAGGACCTGACCCTGCTGTAGAGTCACATGTAGAGGCTTAGGGAGGAGGAGGAGGACCTGACCCTGCTGTAGAGTCACATGTAGAGGGTTAGGGAGGAGGATCTGACCCTGAGAGTCACATGGAGGGTAGGGAGGAGGACCTAACCCTGCTGTAGAGTAACATGTAGAGGGTTAGGGAGGAGGAGGAGGACCTGACCCTGCTGTAGAGTCACATGTAGAGGGTTAGGGAGGAGGACCTGACCCTGCTGTAGAGTCACATGTAGAAGGTTAGGGGAGGAGGAGGAGGACCTGACCCTGCTGTAGAGTCACATGTAGAGGGTTAGGGAGGAGGACCTGACCCTGCTGTAAAGTCACATGTAAAGGGTTAGTGAGGAGGAGGAGGACCTGACCCTGCTGTAGAGTAACATGTAGAGAATTAGGGAGGAGGAGGAGGGACCTGACCCTGCTGTAGAGTCACATGTAGAGGGTTAGGGAGGAGGACCTGACCCTGCTGTAGAAGTCACACGTAGAGGGTTAGGGAGGAGGACGTGACCCTGCTGTAGAGTCACATGTAGAGGGTTAGGGAGGAGGAGGACCTGGCCCTGCTGTAGAGTAACATGTAGAGGGTTAGGGAGGAGGAAGAGGAACTGACCCTGCTGTAGAGTAAAATGTAGAGGGTTAGGGAGGAGGAAGAGGACCTGACCCTGCTGTAGAGTCACATGTAGAGGATTAGGGAGGAGGACCTGACCCTGCTGTAGAGTAACATGTAGAGGGTTAGGGAGGAGGAGGAGGACCTGACCCTGCTGTAGAGTAACATGTAGAGGGTTAGGAAGGAGGAGGAGG